>NC_044506.1:12144450-12154450 GCF_902362185.1 Chanos chanos | reverse complement strand
TCAGTCTACAATTTTAATGTTGCTTTTAATATTTATTCTCCTGTCTGCCCAACAGACTGAATTTATTGTTTGAAGACAAAGTCACCATGTCATGAAAATCTATAAACTTTGGAACATTGTCCTCCAAGGAGAGCTATGAAACACTTGGAGACACTTGCACTTTGTATTAATGTTAGGAGAACCAAAAAAAACAAAAAAAAACAAAAACTAAACTATATTTTGTCAGATCAGAGAACATTGCAAAATAGTTGAGCCTGAGTTCAGTCTTTTGATGTTTTGCAAGTTGATGACTCAAAATTATTGAAGCAACCATGCATCTGGAAATAAATTCTCGGTTCATTTGCCAATCCACAAAAAAGCAGCAGCTAGAACATTTTAGACATAACACACATCTGAGAGGAATACAGACCATAGTAGACATGTGCGAGCAGCCTGACTTCAGACTTAACAAAAAAGAAAAAAAGCTACACTTCAGTAGATATTCATTGCAATGTAATACAGTGAGGGCGTGAGACATCGCCGCTGCGTCCCCGCATTAATGATGTAGTTTACATTCAGTGCCATCTGAAATGAGACTGGGGGTTGTCCTGTGGCAGCAGCCAGGGATGGGAGATAATGTTCAGACTGAGTGGGCTCCTCAGGCCAGGCTGTAGCAGGATCTTAGGGGAGGGTGACATGGAAATGTTCTGATTGAGGAAGGGATTGTGAGGCGGAGGGCAAGGTCCTCTTTAGTGAGGAGAATTGCTTTGACCATCGGAGCTTGGCCAAGTCTCACCTCTCACCCCAGTCAAGAGGAAGTTTAAATGGAGATGACTGAGTGGGGCACACAGAAAAGGGAAAAAAAAAAAAAAAAAAAAAAGAGGCTTTATTGAAGAGGAATTTCCACCGCTCTGACAAGCACTGGGTACAGACGCAGGCAGTTGTTAATACTCTAAAGTTATGGGGCACGTGTGTCATCTCTCTGTTTTCTACTCTGTTCATCCCTTCATTTCTTATTACGTCGCCCATCCACCTATCCAGTTTTTTGTGTGTGTTCATATATCCAACTATCCATTAATCACTTCAGTTTTCTGTCTGTCCATTCATCTACGTTCCCATCTGTCAGTCAGTCCGTCCGTCCATCCATCTGAAAGATTTTCTTAGATTAAATTCCACTCAGTATCCTTTTGGATTATATGCCTGATTATGGACTCAAATGGGCCTTTAGTACACCAACAAGTATGAGTGATTTTAGACAGGGTTAATGTATAATGAAACAGTACTTTTATTCCATTTTGTATAGAACTCCCACCCTGAGAAAATCTTCCTGTATAAATATGGAGGTCACATATGTCATATATATGACATAACCAATTTAATATTCTTGCATATTACAGAATTTGATTAATAATTTGTATAACTCACACTATTAACACATTATGAACATTATTTTTAATGCGCAGGACATTAAGATAAAATTTATAAAATATAAATGAACTTTGCATTAAGCCTCTTTGATTTTTAGCCTCTTCCTTCTGACCAATTCTAACATTCGCCACTTAGTTCAACTCACATGTGCATCATTTGCCGTTCCTGTCAAAGCACAGTATGTCTGGCGCAGTGTAGAGCAGATAGGTACAAAATGAAAGAGATCGTGACAGAAGGCCCGATAGGCCCTGTTTGTCTGCCACAAACGCTGCATCACTACCGAGATCTCTCCAGAGAAGAGGAGGAACATAAGGAGAGTCAAATAACCCTCAGGAATTGTCAGCAGTGCCCAGACAGATCCGCTCTGCTGGTCCTCAGCTGAATGCAGATGAAGTCATCAGTGTAAGGTTGACGAAGGGAGGTGAGAGCAAAACACAGGTGACACAGAGATGACCCTGCCTCCGCTCCCCGAGGGACGCGCATTCACACACACACGCACACACACACACACACACGCACACGCACACATGTTCACATATGGTACACTGAGGTAACTCTACCAAATGGTTTACCCTGTCACATCCTGTGCTGATTTTGTCTAAAATATACAGCAGAGAGAGAGAGAGAGATGTGGAAATTATACTAAAATTGAAAATTCTATTTCTCATGGTGCATGAAATTCTTTATCCTGTAGGAGGTAAAAAATGTTTATCCTTCACCTGGACTTGGGAAGAATACCTACTTAAATGAGCATCAAATATCTGCATGGATGCTTGAAACAGAAAAGAGGAAGCACGGAAATGTGTCAAGAGAAACTTGTCTGTGCTTGTGTGTGTATGGAGAAAGAGAGAGAGAGAGAGAGAGAGAGAGAGAGAGATGGCACCCATGAAGTGGCTTGACGGTGCCGTACGGACGCAGTGTTCCATTAACAGATGATCTCCCTCCTCCTCCTTTTCTCCCTGGTCTATCTTGTCTGTGGAACGAGTCGCACACTCAGCTCTGACAAAAAAGACTAAACATAATGTCAGGCTGAAGATGAGACAAAAGCAACAAGGCCTCGGCATGGCCTCTCAGGCAACTCGTCAACGCCGAAGGCCAGGTTACGAC
Organism: Chanos chanos; assembly: GCF_902362185.1. Classification (NCBI taxonomy): domain Eukaryota; kingdom Metazoa; phylum Chordata; class Actinopteri; order Gonorynchiformes; family Chanidae; genus Chanos; species Chanos chanos. The sequence continues at coordinate 12,151,936 of NC_044506.1, read as the reverse complement.
CAAGAAGAAATGCAGTCCCATCACACGACGTGAACGTGCTGATGCAAGGCCAGGCAGGGGGGCCAAGGGAGAGATATGGGTGGTAATAAAGGTAAACTTTCCCCGCCGTAACACTGTCTACTAACTTTGTTGCTTATGTGTCTGCTGACACAGCAAGTACTCGGCTACTGCTGTTTGCAACAATATAATACCGATATGAATATGTAATATTCATAACCACGGTTACTACCCACAACGTATCAGATCTGATGTTTTCCATATTTAGCCAGTGCCGCTGCTGACCATTCGGGTGCCCTAAGTGTAATTGCTTTGTGGTGCCCCCCCCCCCCCCCCCCCCCCCCCAAACAAACAAGCAAACAAAACAAAACAAACCACACACACACACACATTTGGACGTGAAATCTTCTTTAAACCAATGAAATATATTTTCATTATCAATATTACGAATAAGAAAACCAGAACTCTACAGTACCAGTATATATTACACTACAGAGCATTATGATTATTATGATGCTAATCAGGCTGCTTTGGGTGCCCCCCCTCCAGCACATGATGCACCGCGCACAGCGCGTGATGCATGTGTACGTAGTGGCGGCTCTGTAGTTAGCTATATTTTTTTATGCAGGCAGATACAGACATGTAGTAGTTATGGTCATGATTTTTAAAGAGAAGAAGAGCACTGCCCTTTTTTGGGGGTCTTTTTTTGGATGCCCCTCCATTTAGGGAAGCACACTCCACAGAGAGAGTGGCTGATGGGTCTGGCACTGGCACTCTTCCTCTGTCTTCTCAGAAAAGGGCACGCTGTCTCCTCATCTAGCTTGGATGACACCAGGGTGCAGAGAGTAGAGGTTGGAGAGAAAGTGTGTGTGTGTGTGTGTGTGTGTGTGTATGTGTGTGTGTGTGTTGCTGCCCTAAAGCGACTCAAGCTTAATTGTAACATGAAAGAGGCTACACCAGCCTATGACAACAGCCAGACTAAAAATACCCTCATGAGCATAAGAAGTCGTGGTGATGCCATTGGTGCTACTGTCCACATTATGTATCAAAGTCCCCAAAGCCCAGGATGTAACAGAACTCTGTGTGACCCTCTCTGCTATCTCCATTTTAGCTCGCGGCAGAGAGCAAAACTACATAAGGAGGAAATGAAGCTTATCATTCGGGGACCTTAAAAGAAAGCAAACAAACTGACTTTCCAGTCGGTAAGAAGGTGCAATCAAAGATGAAAATCTACTGACTGTCAAATTATTTTTTTATTGACTGCTTTTGAAGTGGATTAACATAATGACTGATCTATTTATTGCCTGCTGCATTTTGTCGTGTAAGCTTGATAATACAGGAATAGCGCTGTACTGACATTAGAACAGTGAAGGATACAGCCCAAGCGTGTCCTCATTACAAATCACATTTGGCTTTATTATTCAGTTATTACGTTGTTATTGAAAATAACAATAGACAATAATAATACATTAAAAGTCTGCTTCATCTGTAGTATTAACTGAATATATGTAATGTTTTCACTTCAAACAGGAGGGTTATGATGAACGGCTTGGGTTGAAAGAGGTTTGGCTTCTGTGGTTTTCCGAGAACAGACAACTCCATCACAGCTGTGTGGAGCAGCAGACAGATTCCCGGGTTTCTAATGGACTGCGTGCTAGGAACAGCACTGACAACATTCCATTACAGCCATCACTCCGCTGCCGTATTCGCTGTCATATTGTCATATTCTGTCGTCAAAAAAAAAAAAAAAAAAAAAAGGGCCAGGGGGCTATCCCTGGGTAAGGAAGTAGAAACATGTGTCTAACACAGACAAAAACGAATAGATATCAAACTCAGCATTTTTTTTCTCTCTCTCTCTCTCTCTCTTTCATCCGTTTCCTTTTCTTTTTCCTCCTCTTCACCACTCCACATCGCCCCCAGCTCTCTCCCTCCTCACGTGGTACCCCGTAGGATAGACTAATGGGGTATTCTACCCAGATGAAAGGCCATTGCATTTTACTTTTTTTTTTTTCTTTACTGTTCTGTGTCTCTCTTTGTACTTAAGTTACATTTTCTCTCCATGTCCCCGCCCCTCCCTCCCTCCCTCCCTCCCTCCTTCCCACACGTCTATACTACTTCCCTCACTCTTTTTTTTTTCACCCTTCCTTTACAGTGTTTGTATAAGATCTGTGCACCTGATAAAGGTCTCTGAGCAATCACTCAGACTATGAAAGTCTCATTTTCCTGGTCCCCATACATCAGTCTGGCCTGCACTCTGTCTCTTCCACACAGATACAAGAAAGACAGTACTGGTTCTAGCATATATATATATATATATATATATATATATATATATATATATATATATATATCTTTTAATAAAGCTACCTTACAGAGCAAGAGTAGGTGGGACTGATAAGACAGTGATGAAATGTGTCATTCTTTCTTTCCCTCTCTCTCTCTCTCTCTCCCTCTCTTTCTCTTTCACCCTTCCACCCACTCTCTTCCTCTTCCTCTTCCCCTTCATCCCATTTGTATCCTTCAATCCCACCTCAGTTTGTACACTATCACTTGTTACTTCACAAATATTTTTCAATTTATTTTCTTTTGTAGCTGTGGGTTATGTAGCCACCAGCACAAATACAGTCTCATCCTTCCTGGCCTCAGGAGGATTTAAATCACCTGTCTTTTGGGATCATGTTAGGGCAAAAAAAAACAAAAAAAAAACTTAAGTAGCAGCAGGGTCTCTTTAAAACTACCCTCAGGCGAAAGACCTGGAAAATGAAAATGTATTTTTAGATATTTCAGTAGATTTGCTACATTTCAACATGAAAGGATCAAGACTCCTGTTGGGATCTGTCACGGTTGAGCATATATAATATTAATTTGTCTTGCAATAAGGAGAATACCAAAATGCTAGCGCATGTACTTGACGACATTTATTATGCTGAGCGTGAGCTGGCAAAATGGAAACACAGCCCACACCATCTCTCATTCCCACCTAATACTTTTAAACACAGGAGAGTGCCATTTGACCATGACTCTGTGGGTGTCAGATTATAATAGTTGAGGGTGAAGCATTTTCTCACAACATTGGCAAAACCCAGTGCACGTTATATGCCACTTCATAAAACGTCCCTGAACATGTCAGCAGGTCCTAGAATTCACCTTCAATGACCTCACAAACACTTAGGAAAACACATAATTACAGCATTATATGAGACAACAGTGACGGTCTAAATGATTTAACATGAAGTATGTGTGTGTGTGTGTGGTTGCATAGGTGCATGATTAATATTGTAAAATGATTTTCTAAAACCATTTTAGCTCATTCATGTCAGTTTAGCCTAACTGTTTTGACAAATTGAGTGTGTGTGTGCGTGTGTGCATGTGTGCATGTGTATGTATGTATTTTCCCCTTTCATGAAAGTCTGAAACATGAATCCACAGAACATTGTTTGACAGACAGTTGAGCAGAGGCCTTCACTTTTCACCATTTATACTCTGTTGGCTCTGAGTGTTTTAGTCCTCCGAACCCCTTATTTATTTATTTATTTACCTTTGTTATTCAAAGTACCTCTAACACCAACACCAGTTCCTGTCCCCTAAATCAGTCAGTTCCATGCCTGTTGGGTTGGGGGTTAGGGAGCAAATCTAATAATGTTCTTGTCCCTGACAGCCCCACCCCACAAAAAACCATCAGGTCCATTAACTCTACAGATCTATAAACCAAAATGCATTGAGTTTCTTGGGAGGCTTTGATTTGTTGGTCAGGTCGTAAAAGCATTGTGAAAGTCTCTGGCTTTTTTTTTTTTTCACATCTTCTGTTTTATAATTACATCGCTATAAATGTGTTCCTCCTTATCTCTTGTCTCGTAAAGATGCACACTTGAATCGTTTTGTCAAAACGGTTAGGCTAAACTGACATGAATGAGCCGAAATGGTTTTAGAAAATCATTTTACAATGTTAATCGTGCACCTATGCAACCCACACAGACAGCGCGGTCTTTTGTGAAGGGTGGTCCCTGAGCAAGGGCTTGGGGAGAGCTCTCAACAGAGGAATGGAGATGTCGCTGTGATAAAGCTAATTCGCTGCCACAGAGGCATCCAAAACCTAATGAACATGGGCAGGCGCTATATTACGTACGGGCGAGAGACAACTGGCCTCCCACACTGCAATCTCTCTATTACAGATCTCACTTATCAACCGAGCTGAGACGGCTAATTTAATAGCCACCAGTATCAGCTTTTCCCAAAGCTGCCAAATGAGGTCAAGAAAATTTAAACCCCCTGTAAAAAAAGCATTTTTGGTTCATAAAAATGCCCTTTGAGGCTATTGTCAATGTGTGTGTGCATGTGTGTGTGTACTACGGGATATTAGAAAAGCCCTCAGCTCACTTACATAATGAACATTCGATAAAACATTAGATAAATGTGAAAAATGCCAGATGTGTCATTACATTATGACCTGTCGTTGCTTATTATCATTGCAGTTTGAAGTATTCTGTATTGTCTGGGTGCATGGTATGTGGCAGATATGTGATATCAGATCTACTATGCATAACCATTTAATTTGTATGTCTTCCTTGAAATTCATGATTCTTCAAGGGTTATTTTAAGGGAAAGTTAACCTTAGCTATTTTCTATTAAAGGAACAATATTTACAATTTACAGGACTTAAGGCTTTGATAGGGAAACCTACAACATACATATAAAACAGCTGAATCTTTGTCTACATTTATTTTTGGCATTATATATATATATATATATATATATATATATATGCATAATGCCAAAAAAAAAATATATATATATAGGGTCAAATAAACTGGGTATGTGTGAGTCTCTGAAAATATTTTGCCTCTTGAATCAACAAATGTTGATTATGTTAGCGTTGCATTTTAGCACTATATTAAGTTTTTTTCGTTGTTGTTGTTTTTTTTTTTTCCTCAAAGAAATGCTCGGAATATGTATGCTTGGGGGAGAGGTGTGCTGTTTCCTCATTTCAGACAGAGACATTACGGGGAGTTGGTACGCCGTACAAAACGCCTCAGCAGGTAGCCTTTCAAAAGACGTCTGTCTCCTTCGCTGGCACCGCTCTCCTGAGCAATTACCCAAGTGCATTAAAACTAATAAACTGGAAAACAACAGGTCTGTGCTAAACGTTCATTACAGCAATCACTTCAGAGGAGCTTAGCACTTAGCAACAGCATGGGGACTCAATGACAAACACTTGATCAAATAAGAGACCAATTATAACTATGGGCAACATGGCCTGAATGTAGACTACACTCAAGTTAAATCTGGATTGGGAGTAGAGTGAATGGGAACACATTCTGGTGTCTGTTACCATTAGCAGCATTGTTCCAGTGGTTCACCCCCGGGCTCCGCGGGGAGAGTGACCAGACCAGATGAAAACCCAGAAACAGATGGCTGGGCCTGTATTAATACATCATATGACCCAGTGCTTGGGCTGGCCAAAACGCGGCGTCCAGACACAGCCCATTGCCCACCCGAGAACCAGCGGGACTTCATCGGCTTTAATTAGTCTAATGAGATTGACAGCGGGAGGGCTGAGGTTCTGTCAATCAGGACGGGACGCTGGCTGTTTAGGTTTGGTGGTAAATGTGTGTGAGGGTTTCATCTGGATAGGTGACATTAATGTGTGGAGTGAAAAGGGAAAAGTGTAGGAGGGGGACACACGCTTTCTTTTGAGTGAAAAATGAAAAAAAATAAATAAATAAAATAAAAATCTGTAATTAACTTACTTGTTTTAACAAGACTTTCACTAAGAGCTCTTTAATCAGAAACAGAGAAGGTGCAAATGTTTTCCTCTTTAGATTACACACACACATGCAAACACACACACATACAGGGAGCAATCACACTGTTTTTATATATATATATATATATATATATACACACACACACACACACACACACACACATGCACATACATACATACATACATACATACATATACACACACACACACACACACACACACATATATATATATATATATATATATATATATATATATATATATATATATATATATATATGCATGCTGGAGTTTTGAAAAAAATATTTTTACTTTTATTGTTACTATGAAGAAAACTAAATGCAACCAAAAACGAAAATATATGGTGATAGGGATTATTGGTCATCTTGTCATCTTGACCGGCCCTAGTCTGTAACCATTTTACTCATGATTACCTTCCTAAGACATACATTGCATTAGTTGGAAGAGGAGCGATTTCACATATTTTTAGGAAGTGGAAGTGGAAGTGGACATGAACAAACAAACAAACAAATGACACAACCACTTACACTGACACTCAACAACCACCAATTAATAAAAAAAAAAAAAAGAAGAAAAAAAAAGTGCAGGTTCATGTCTCACCAATAAATCCAGTAACACAAGTTGACTCTGAATGAAAACTGATGGACCTTTGAGATGTTATGAGAGCCTGTACTGGTCCACTGGCTTTCTCTCCCTCTCTGTCTGTCTGTTTCTGTGGTCAGTGAAGTGGTTGAAATAGGCAGTGATGAGAGGTGGGAGTACGGAAGAGCTTTACTCTGCTCAGGCTGGGACCTAATGAAGCGACTGGCAGCACCTGTGGCCCACTGATCTGGGACAGTCTCCACTGAGGGGGCAGCTGAGGGTTTAGGGTCTGAGGAAGCAAAGCTGAGACTGGGGTCTGGAGCTCTCTGGCTGGTCTGGGATCAGAGCCAGCGTCCATGTGTGTGTGTGTGTGTGTGTGTGTGTGTGTAAGCGTGTATATGTATGTGTGTTCTGCTCCTCTGGACAGCTGCTACTGTGCTGTGCTGTGACAGATAGATTATTTCTGGTGACTCACCTGGCTTCCCACATTGCATCAGTTTGTCAAGCAATTTGGACATTTCTCCAAACAAGATTTGTCCTTATTCCAGCTGATGAGTGAAATCCAGCCACCCTTCAGAGCAGAAGAGTTGACTATGAGTATGAATGAGATTTTTCATGTGTGCATGCTAATACGCCTGATTGTTCATTCGTTCATGTTGGAGTGAGCATTGGTAGCGAGAGCACGCATGTGGCTTTTAACAGATGTTGCAGAGATTCCAAAAAAAAAAGAAAAAAAGGAAAAAAAAAGAAAAAAAAAAACAAAAAACAAAACTCCACTCCAGCCATTTCTGCCTCTTTATCACCACAGTCAACATGACTTGAGCTAATCCAAATGCTAACCTGTGTTGTGTAATCTTCTTTTAATTTCATTTGACACATTTCATTTCAGAATACAAAATGTGTGCCGTTTCCTTTAAACACTTCATTGGCAGAATGACGTTGAACATGTATTGATTTATATAACATCTTTTTAAGAGTTTTTAGATTCAGGTGTGGCATGACTGACAGTAATGTGTGTGTGTGTGTGTGTGTGTGTCTGTGTGCTGGCAGTGTTAATTGTTCATCACTGCAGGCCATGGCAGGATTTGCCTTGTGATCACAATAATTCTTCAGCGCTGGACA
>NC_044506.1:12131950-12139450 GCF_902362185.1 Chanos chanos | reverse complement strand
TGCTGCAACAATGTCTCATAGCAACAGGGGCCTAAGTCATTGGTTGGAAATAAACCAAGAAGGAGAATTGATAGGTATTGAAATGGATAGCTGGAAGTGATGCACTTTCTCTGGACTGGAAAAAAAAAGCTAAATAAACATTCTGCAGCTCACCTGCTCTGTGCTGTCATTCCCTCAGATATCTGTGCAGGTAGTGAGATCCCACCATTTCTCACTGCAACACCACTGCACTTTTGTCAAAAAATGTGTACGACCATGCAGGAAGTCTTTTTTTTTTTTTTTTTAATTTGCTCACTACTTCGGTTTTCCATTTGAAATGTATTTGAAGAAGAATGATGTGGCTGAATGTGGTCTGTGATCTATTTTTATTCAAATTCAACAGAGAACATAACTTAAAAGGACCAGATTGGCTCTTTTTTATCAACTCAAATTCATTCACCTTCAATGTGAGAAGACCTGCCTTATCAAAATTGCATCGGTTCTCAACTTTCATCTCAACAGTTCTGTGTGTCACTCCAGCTGTGTCTGTGTGTGTGTGTGTGTGTGTGTGTGTCTGAGAGAGAGAAAGAGAGAGAGAGAGAGAGAGAGAGAGAGAGGGACATCTGAATGAGAAGACATGTGTCATCTGTGTTGAAGAAAATGTATATAACAGAGAACATAACTTAAGTATATATATATATATATATATATATATATATATATATACACATTACTTAATTTCTTGTTATTGTACATGTACATGTATACATGCATGCATGTGTGTGTGTGTGTGTGTGACAGAGAGAGAGGGAGAGAGAAGAGTTTAAACTTACATATCTCTGTGAGTCATAACAGTTGTAGGATGTTAAAGACAGCTTGGAGAAGGTCACCTGCAGACCATGCCAAAAATTTGTCAGATAATAAAATCCTCCTAAATCTGTTTTGCTTCCTTCAGGGGTATAATTGATTTGCAAAAAAAGAAGAAAATCAGCGTTGATGAGCAGATGGCACCACACTCATGAATTGAATAGCAAGTGTCTAAAAGGTTTGTCACAAGGACAACACTAAAATGCTACTTTGTCGTTAGTCTCCATAAACCGTAAAAATGAAATATCAAATCATGCACAGAGGACGGTATTTATGCAGTGAATATTAACAAGCATCTGAACAATTTGTATAATTGTACAATACACAGTACACAGTGTTAATGTGTCTGTGTCCACTTGTGAGTAACGAAATTTATAATTCGTGTTTTTTTAACTTTGAGACTGACCAAAGAGGTGGATAAGAATTTACATATCATATCTCTATACACTTCTGTACATTTCTTTATTTTAATGAGATCAGCATCAAATTTCCTCTGTGTGAAACCTCTGTGCAGCACTTTTGATAAATCATTAATTGGCTGTTGTTAACACTGTGAAACATTGAGGAGTAAAACGTACGTTCTGTTCATATTAATTTGTGTATTAAATTCATGTACACATAACTAATTCATTATTAAGACCTAGAGAGGGGGCATGTTGTATTATATGATGCCATTCATACTAATGCCATCTTTAGGGAGATGTATATTCAGAGTTAAAACAATATTCACGTTCAAAATTAGAGTCCAGCCCTTCATTTATGTGATGTAAGACGTTTGAGGGTATGAGTGTGTGAGTAGGTGAGAGACACTAAACACAAGAGGGGTGGTATGTAGGTGCTGGGGACTACACTAGACCTTGCTGGTGTATGTGCTGGACATATTTCGGCCTTCATTATCTGACTGTTGTGTCAAAGCCCAGCTGAACCTGGCAGGACCCAGAGGAAGCTGCACAAAGCGTCTGATCCAGCACAAATGAAACTCATCAATCACGTGAGGATTCCCAGAGACTGTGAGGGTCTCTATCCAACCAACCACTGTCAGCATCCCTCACTCTCTACCACAGCAGGTGCATGTCCTACCACCCAGGAGTTAAGAAATGTGTGTGTGTGTGTGTGCACGCGCACGCGTATGTACACGTGTAAAGGTAAGATGGTTATATGGTTATATGTACAAGTAGTCACCTTTTGTAACTCTAGACAGTCCATACCTACAAAACACACCCAAGAACTTTCACTGACTTAAACTGAAATCTATGTATGTTTACATAAACGGTGTCACATTACTGAGCACGGAACAGTGCATAAGCAAACATAATGCTGAGCCAATAAGGCACACAGGCTTGTACATACTGCTCCATTTCATATACATGGAATGGAGAAGAAAAAGAAGAAGAAGTACTTTATTTGTCATGCATACACTAAGCAGTGAGCAGTGAAATGCAGCCTCTGCATTTAACCCATCCTTACAGCAGTGAACACACACACACAATAGAGTAGTGAACACAAACTATAAGCTAGGAACAGTGGGCGGCTGCCACCACCTGTGCCTGGGGACCAACTCCAGGTCTTTTTGCCAGTGCCCTAGTCAAGGTCGCTGACAGGAGTACTAATCCTAGCATGTACGCCTTTGCGGTGAGAGGAAACCAGAACACCCAGAGGAAACCCACGCAAACACAGGGAGAACATGCAAACTCCACACAGGAAGGACCTGGGACGGCTGGGATTCGAACCCAGGGCCTTCTTGCGGTGAGGCAACAGTGCTCCGTGGTTAGCATTGTTGCCTCACTGAATGTGGAAACATGCAGCATTTTTTTCAAGTGTCAACCAATCACACTGATGCAGAACTATTGGCACGCATGTCCTGTGTGTGAACACACACACACACACACTCACACGCACTCACACACACACACACACACACACACACACACACACACACACACCATCATCATAACACCTGTCGGCCATGTGGGCATGTTTGACAGGGGGGTTAAAATAATTAAACTCTCCTGAATATGTTTATAAAAGATGACAGATCGCTGGTTTCTCTCTGAGCACTGGCCTAATTAAAGAAGGCACTGCTGGGAACAGGCAGCGGCGTGGTCGGCCTGACTCCAGCCAGATGCTACAATGAGATGTGAAGGTTAGCTCAAGTTGTACTAACCTTAGCATGCAACGCGTCAGCTGCATTTTAAAGCACGGCCCATAACCCTTCTACAAAAAAAAAAATTTTATCACCACATTCTGTGGTATGTCGTGTCTCCTGCTCTCTGTAGTACAAGTATACACTGTTCATTTGCGTGTTATTTTTCCAGCAGCTTGTTCTCGCTTATATGTTTTTTTTTTAATTTTTTTTTATTTTTTAAGGTTTTGAAGCATGATAGAATATACAGAATGTCTACAGTATGGTTGTCTGGTATGGTTGGTTCTCACTCCAAGAAACAAGGAAGATTAAGTCTAACACAGCGAGGGAGGCCTTACTTCAAAGAAGAAGCAGTGAGAATATTTAACAAAGGCTGAGAATGGAAAGCAAAAGCAAGAAGCCAGTTAAGGCAGTCGTCGTCGTCAGTGATGGTTTTCTGAGGAGTTTCTGAGGACTGTTTGAATCATTATAACAGTCTGAGCTCAAAAATGATTTGAAATGTGTTAACACATAACGATGTGATATGTTTGAAATTTATGAAATTAATTTTTCAAAATTAAATTTATTTAAAAAAAAAAAAAAGGCCCTTTTAAATCACAAGACGGGGCTTTTATTTGTGCTTTTCATTAACGCCAAATTAAACACTTTAATTGGCAACTTATTATTTTCTGTATCTCTTTTCAAAGGAAAACATGAAACTCAAGATAAGCAGTGCTTTTTTTTTCCTCTTAATTAATTGGCATTATCAAAATGATTCAACATGAAATCAAACTATAAATGCAGGAATTATTCAATTTCCCACATACCAAAAAAAAAATTACATGAAATTAAAGAAAAAAAAAATTACTTGAGGGTATTTTTCACAGATAACTGGAAGTATAACACAAAGCGATAAATCCATGATATAAATAAATCATTAAATCAACACGCGGCAGCGACGTCCTTTTCAAGTTATTTGAACTTTTTTCACTTTTCATCCTGTGCTGTGAGTTCAAAACACAGAACTATTTTTACTCTTCTGGAATGCTCCAATTAAAGCACAATTCCTACTTAAGTAGACCGCCCACAGCTGGGCAGAGTAATTACGCGATTGGTAATTAAATATTCATTTGAACAATCAGAGCTATGGGGGTTTGTCGCTGGGTGGGAACGGGTCTGTGGCGTCTGCTGCTGCTCCACTAACTACGACCTTTTGAAGCACCTTGAAACTGTGTATGTGCCTCTGCCTCTCTCTCTCTCTCTCTCTCTCTCTCTCTCTCTCTCTCTCTCTCTCTTTATCTCTCTCTCTCTCTCTCTCTCTCTCTCTCTCTCTCCTCTCTCTCTCTGTCTCCTATCTCTCTATCCCCTCTGTCAGCCTGTGTTTACTTCTCCCACTTTTAACTTTCTTCTCTTTGTAATTCATGACTCTTTCACCCTCATATGACATACAGTGAGCCTGCAGTGGAGATGAGAGCGGGAGGTATCCACTGTGGACATGGAAAAAAGTTTCAGTAAGCTTTGGCACAGTCAAAATGGAACAGAGTGTATCACATATGTGTCACCATTTCCAAGTGAAAAAAACAAAAAAAAAAAAAACAAAGCAAATAAACTAAAGAAAAAAAGAGACAAACTAAACACTTTAGTTTCTTTTTTTTTTTTTTTTTTTTGTATTACTTCACTTCCTGGATTTCCTGGAAGAGATTGCACCGTGTTCACGGCGCTGTGTTCTTAAAATTCCACGACATCAAAGCGGCGAGCTGTAATAGCAGATGTGTACTTTCGCAAAGGATGACTCAAAACTTTTTGGTTTGTAAAAAAAAACAAGAAAAAAAAAAAAAAAAACCCTTTTTGGTTTCTGTGTGACTCAGAGGTGAACCTGAGTGCACAGAAAATGCTTGAGTGACTGGAGAACTGCTGCCTGAGCACAATGAGTTTGTTAAAAAGAGACACACTTCCTCCCAATGGTGATATTCAGCTAATGAGCCCACACTTCTGAGGTTAGTCAACGCTGTCCCTACCATAATTATATATTAATTATGATTGTCTTCCAGCACTCTAGCATCTCTGCACCTGGCATTTTTTAATAACTGTTGAACAGTGTATTTAGTTATCATTGCGAATACACGACGGAGCGCCGCATCTCCTCATTAATAGTTATTTTCACTTGCACATCTGCCCAGGGAAACAGCGGAATAATTAATGAAGGAATTGACCTTGTTGATTCTTTCCAACACCTCACTAACAGTTCACATGCGATCCAGAGGCTTTGTGACACAGTCAATACACTCCCCACCTGCTCAGTGTGAAAGTTTATAATACCATTTTACACAACCTTCTCAGCTCTTGTTCAGGGACTTGGTCTACTCTGTTAAATAGATTTATTAATAACTCTTCAATGCTCGTATGTATTTAACTTATGCAAAATGAGCAGGGCGTACGTCCTCCTAGATGAAGATGACGGCTCTGAATGCGTTACAGTGAACCCATCCCATGTCAGGTTCCTCATAATGAATGACAGAAATGCTTTTTGCTTCAAGCGCAAATGTTTAGAAAGCTCAGGTGTGGCAAATATTCTAATAACGCAGTAAAAGCATTCAGAGTCTTTTAGTAGATACCTGTGACACGGGAACGTTTGAGAGGAAGCCCCGGACTTATGCTGCGACACGTCTGGCCATTCTCCACCTTCTCCCACTTTCACAACGTCCTATTGGAGCTCAGACTGTACACCAAATGAAAGAAAGAAAGAGAGAGAGAGAGAGAGAGAGAGAGAGAGAGAGAGAGAGGGGTTTGGGGGGGGGGGGGGGGCGCAAGCCTGTCGCGTTTTGATTGAATCAGTGTGCCTTCTGCTACGGCTAGGGGGGTTGCAGGCCAAATTGTGAGTGTCAGAGAGAGATAACATTGCATGGAGTGTGTGAGTTTTAGAGGCCTCTGGTGAAATGAAAAGCCTTGGATGACTTCATTCTGTGTTCACGAAGAAAGCCAGCCGAGTGTGAGTCACAGCCCTCACAGAAAACAAGAACACAGCCCTTTTTTTTCGAGAACAAACACCAAAGACCTTTGGAAAGATCAGTGACCAAAAACACTACAGTGAGAAGTGTTTGTTAAAGACTGAAGCCAACCCTGAACAAAAGAGTCTCAGAGTGGTGTTTATATAGTTAAGAGTTAAAGAGACTAAAAGGAAAAAAAAAAGCAAACAAACAAAAAACAATAACAACAACAACAACAACAACAACAACAACACTTTTTTACAAACTAAAAATGGCCTTACGCAAAACATTGGCTACTGACCTGAGTGTGTGTGTGTGTGTGTGTGTGTGTGTGTGTGTGTGTGTGTGTGTATGTATGTATGTATGTATGTATGTATTTACTTATTGCAAATGTGTTTTTTTTTTAGGGCTTCAGGTGCATTGATCAAAAAATAAAAATAAGAGCAAAACTCTCCTTGGCTCAGACTCGGTAAGGTTATTTAAGAGTTTGTTGAAACTGCCTCAGTGGGGCTTTATAAAAGAATTCAAGTTTTGATATGTTTTGTGTACAAATCATATTAGGCAGGAGACAGCAAATGAAATAATCAAATGAGGCAGACTTTGATCCAGAGGAAGTTGTTTGGCCTCCTCATCTCATGTCTGTGTTGATACAAATGTCTGAAGTATTTAAATTGAATTTTTGAATATAAATAGTGCAGATGCCAGCTGGTGTGGACCTTTGTGTTGTTATGATTGGAGAAAAAAGAAAGATCTCTCAAAGACAAAGGATGAAGCAACCTCTCTCTCTCTCTCTCTCTCTCTCTCTCTCTCTCTCCTTTTCTTTCTTCTCCGTTTCACTCTATTGCCAAAAATATTCAGAACACATAGGACCTCAAAGAACAATAGAGGTAGACAGAAAAATATGTATATAGAAAGAGAGAGAGAGAGAGAGAGAGAGAGAGAGATCTTTTGTGTAATACACAGTTGCTTGTTAAACTGTTTTCAAACTAATTTATAATTGATCATAGTTCATGTCTGGTTTGAAGTTTTGTCTCTGTCACATCATATGGGGGAGACATTCAAACTTAACATTCATTCTGTCAGCTGCTTTGACCCTGTAGGGGGGATTAAGGCCAGTTTGGAGTGGTTACAGCTTCACAGCTGCTCCTCTGTCTTGTCCTCTGTGGACCAGCACAGCTGAACTCCATCTTCCACTTCTGACAGGGCTTGTTAATTATTTTCAGTCCCGTTCCTACATAACCTAGGCCCCAGCATCACAGTGCGCCGAAGGACACAATTGACAAGTTTTTGTCAGTTTGAGAGAACAGAAGTAAAAGTTTATTCTGTTTTACTTATTCATTTATTTATTTTTTATTTTGGTTTATGACCAGGTCTTCAGAATTCTGTGTCATGACATGCTCCTCCTAACCTCACAGTCCAGGGACCTTTCTCTTGCACACACTGGGGATGATGTGATCAGACACCCAGACTCACACTTTTCCTCACAGACATAACAAGTATTAAGTTTGTATGTTGAAAACTGTCTGTCTGACAGCGTTAATAACT
>NC_044506.1:12121950-12126950 GCF_902362185.1 Chanos chanos | reverse complement strand
GAGAGAGAGAGAGAGAGAGAGAGAGAGAGAGATCTCAGCCATGATTTTAGTGGCAAAGCAATCAAAAACAAAAGTATTAGACTCATCCTTTAGACTAGAAAATATATACACGCAATAAATAAACAAATGAAATCAAATAAATAGATAAATTCCGTAGTATATTCAGATAGCGCATTCTCAGTCTTTCCTCCTCCATATCCGTCCGTGTAACCTTTCAGGCTCTGACAGCATAATCCAAATGTGACCCTCTTTATAGATAAATAAATGAATATATAAAACTGTTTGAATTAATCCTCTCTTGCAGAAGCTCTTTGGGCAGTGGCCGTTTGTGCATTTTCATCACGGAGCCTCAGTGCGGTCTGGGCATGAAGGAGCAGATAGATCTGTCACCGTGAGCCCAAAGTGGATCAGGGGATTTCACCAAATCACTCACTCTGATCTTGTCAAAATATTCATTTTCCCCTCATACAGCATATCGCCGTGTTTCCTTTCGCAGATTATCTCAAGTCGTAATAGGGTTCCTTTTGCATCTGTAGAGTATTTTTTTGTTGTTGTTGTTGTTTGTTTGTTTGTTTGAATATTTTAAAAAGTTTCACAACGGCACCAGTGAATACATACAGAATATTCCAGATCTGGTGTACTAACTGATGCTTCATTTAAACCATTAGATTTATATGTGTTTGACTATGTTGTTTGTTTAGCTGCATCTCCCCACGTGTCAGTAAAACCATTTTTTTTTTTTTCATAATGAAATCTTGCACTAAGAAGATTCAGTATTTATCTCTGCATGCAGAACTGGTCTTGCTCTTCTGATTTAACTCTGCAAAACAGTTTTCCCCCAGTCATAGTACCTCTGTGGTGTAACTGGATACTACAGGGTACTGTCTGTACATGGTTTAGCAGGCATGAGAGATAATCAGTGGAGAATTCATAGAGAAACGCTGTCAGTGTGCGTGGACTGTTTAAGCTGATCAGTGATGCATCACCATTAACCATCCTCATGATAGGAGAGAAAGGGGCCTTCTTAACTTAAAATTGTATTTAGGGTTGTCATCTTAAATGAAACATCTGTAAGACCCAAAGGAAACATGGCAACGGCTATCATGCCTGGTGTTTGAGAGAAGTAGGGGAAATGAGGTATTTACTTTTCCTCATGGATGAGTAAGCAGGGAAGAGAAGACAGGGCTTAAAGGGGGAACTGACATCGTCGATTCTTTATCCAACCATCAGCTTCCCTGCCCCAATCTCTCCACGACCCCCACGCATGAAAGGCAGTTTGATTTCTGACTTTGTCTGCTTTTCTTTTCTCTCTCTCTTTTTTTTTGCCACTGGCTACTATTTGCAAAGGGTACCTTTGTTTATGGGCTTGCCTCTGGGCTGAGAGCACCTGGAGGAAGTTGAAGGCTTTTTTGCCTGTCGGCCAGTTCTCCACACTGCCCTGGGTTTCCCCGTGGTGCCTTATGCCACACTCCACCTTTTTATCACTACACAACTCTCTCAATTACAAAGATTTACATCAGCTGTGAAGGGCAGCTGGCAACTCGAAAGCTTCTAAATGCACATCTAAAAGCTGGCGTGCCTCTTAAAATAAACCATTATGAGGCAATCCATCAAGGTTGTTTCATTTAAAACTCAGCATTATCAGATTCTGTAAAGTTCCCAATGCGGGGAAAGCAATGGGGTCCCTTTGGGAGCAGAATGATGAAAGCACAATATTGTTTCATCTTTGTAGACAATTTATATTTCAACCAAACACTTTTAAGAGTTATAGTGGGTTCTATGGCGTATAGCTTTCTGAAAATCCTTTGCAGGAATGATGATACATTTTAAATTACAGCTGTGATTTAACACAAACTCTAGTGAGCCGCTTGCCACATTTTAGATGAAGTGAACTATCTCTAATCAATTTAAATGAATCTCTAAATCAACTCCATGAACCAGCATAATTTGCAGGGGACGTCATGACTTGGCTTTTCTGTGAGATGGACAGCAGGTCACTTAAGGTAAAAAAAAAAAAAAAAAAAAACAGGGTGCGTTTAGGTCAAATGACTCATAAAAACTGATGCGAAAAGTACTATGAAATTCTCAGGATATCCTCATGAGAATCCCTCACTGTTGAGTGGCAGGTTTACTTTTTTACTGAAACTCTCTCTCTCTCCCTCTCTCTACGGTCATCAGGGATGCATGTGAAGGAGGGATGGAGTTCCAAGAACACGCAGAGATGCCAAACTTCACCCACTGCGGATTATGTTATTAATCTGTACGCCAGTCTACAGTCCCACAGGTGACTGGTGACCTCTCTCTATTGGCTTTCACTTCAAAAAACACAAGGACACTGGAAAAAAAAGCTGAGAGCATTTTTATGTCTCAAATACTCTCTTGATTTCAAACAGCAAGAACATTGATTTATTGTGTTTTTTAAGCACCACTTTGAGGACACAGAAAAAAAAACAGAGAAGACACTAATGCATCCGTCGTCCGACTCTACGGGAAGCTAACACAACCAGAGATGAATCACCAAACAATAGCGGTATACAGACACCTCCGCACGATACAATACGATTTCTTAGTCAATATGTGCCGTTTGAAAGCTTGGTGTTCGGTCATTCACGCCCCTCTACAGTTCTCTCAGAGTTAGTGTAAGGGCATAAAATTGAGAGATTAGATTTGCATATTGCAGCCACATGGGCTTTTCCTCAGTGACAATGCTGGCAGCTAAGTAAAACTGAATATTAAGAAGCTTTTCCCATCATGCTTATGAGGTCTTTAATGCAGCTCGGTCATGACACAGGACAGGGGCCTCGGGATGTTTTCCTGTACATTACCACACTTATCTCCAAGTACAAAACATCGTGTTTACATTAACCTTGGAATGAAACAGGGAAGAACGATGACATCCCTGTGGCACGGGAGTAGCACTAGGCAATAAGTGAGATAGCTGAACAATGGTAATAGTATCGGGAGATTCGCATAGATGTGTGGATTTCTTTTCTTTTTCTTTGAGTTCCGTACCCCCTTAAGCCGAGCTACTTTAATGCCGTGAACAAAGTTCGTCCTAACAGCTCAGTCGTAAAATGGTAGATGTTGATTTCTACATTGTTTTCAAGATCAGTGATTTACGACGTTAAGACTGTGTTTATGACTGTGTTTCTCTTCCCGTATGATTTGATTGATTTAATTGATTTACTTGGTCAAGAGGGGCCTCTTGTCTAAATGACCTTGTTTCAGTAGCAGTTGCCTAATTTGTGAAGGACCTTCTCACTTTATGAAAGACATTTGTCACATGTTACTGCATCATTTTTGTTCTCCTCTTTCAAGTGATAGTTTTAGTTAGACAAGGCAAAAACTTCTAGTTTCTGGAAAAGTGGTAAAACAGCTTTCAGAAGGTGTTAGTCATCTTGTTTCTCATTCTTTGAGGCTTTTCCATTCATTCTTACCATGATCCTTGTGAAGACTTCAGGCTGTTTTAATGTTATTTTTACCCAGTGGAATGTCTATGGGTTAGTACTCCTGTAATGTGTTATCGATTCGGGGTTTTCACTTGAGAACTATATTCGATCATAGGGTCTTAAACTAACACATTCCAATGAATGAAAAAAAGGAAAAAAAAAAAAAAAAAAGCTCTATCCTCATGAGATGTGAACAGAGGCCCCTATTAAAAGCACTGCAGTGGTAGCATGCCATGTTAAATAAACCACATTTTGATTTGTGGGAGTGTAGATAGAGTATGATATTCCTGTTTATTGGCAAACTAACATAAATGAGAGTTTTGACAGACTGTAAGTTGATGGTAACCACAGGGAGCGTCAGACTCTCACAATTAAACCTTGAAGTGATCCCTAGGGAAGCTACATCACACATTCACTTCCACAGCCTCTGTGCCAAGGCAAAAACACTGTCTAAAACAAGCTGACGAGAAATTGGTTTTCTTGTGTCTGGAAGTTTAAAAGGGAAGGGGAGGGGGGTAGGGGGTGGTATGAGGAGGGGTGTGTGAAAAAAAAAAAATAACACAAATCTCTCAGATTTCATTGGTAAACAACCTTCCAAACTTGAAGAGAGCTTCAGTAGCTAGCCAAGCCTGTGCATGTTTTCACTTAGTCTAAAGATCCTGCTCTTGCTCTTTCTCTCTCTTTGTCTTTCTCTCTCTCTCTCTCTCTCTCTCTCTCTTCTCTTTTCTTTTCTTTTCTTCTCTCTCTCTCTCCCTCCTCTCACTCTCCTCTTTCTTGCTCTCTCTGTCTAAATCTACATATACATGTTTGGAGGTGGTAGCTTTGCTTGGGTATGTAGAGTCTTCATCCCGTAGATATAAAACACAGATCTTAACTTTGTTTTTTTTTCTCACTCTGTCTCATTTTGTGTTATTTATGTTCATTAATATGCTATTCCGTATGTGTTTTCTGTGTGGATAACCTTAAGCATAATGCATAACATTAACAGTATGAGATAAAAAATGACAAACCATTACAAATCGTCCTGCATGTAATCATATATTTTGTGAAGCACTAGCTTAAAGCATTTAAGTTGTCGGATGAATACATATGCACCTCTTTACACCGTTATTCAAAAACCCTCATTAAGACCCCGAGAGACTGAGCAGACGATATGATTACGCCAGTTTTTCTCTTTAATTGTGCACATATATAGATGATTCAACAAAACTTCAATATAGCTGTGAACAGAGACATCTCTGCTTCAATGAAAAACTACTTAGTGTCTGATGCACTGCTGCACTATACAGGACTCTTGGGCAACCTCCAGCCTCACACAATAGTCTTCAAAAGAATACACGCCAACCTGGGAGAGATTTTTTTTTTGATTTACAAGTGCTGACAACGAAATTCAATTGTCTTCATTTTCATATTTTGAATGTCATTGTTGCTTTCATTTCAAACCGCAGACAGCTCTATGGTTTAAGTTTTACATTAAGACATTGACTCTGTTATGCAAATCTCCAGAGACTCTCTTGTCAGAATAGAGCATTTTATTAGAAGATATAAGAG
>NC_044506.1:12101950-12119450 GCF_902362185.1 Chanos chanos | reverse complement strand
CAGGATATGAAGCTTAAAGACCATGTATTAAAAAGCAACAGCATTCTGAGAAAGACAGCCCATCATGCATTATTGTTGGTAAATTTAGCATTGTAGTGAGTAACTTGCTTTGAGTGTTTGTGTCAGTGATGGATGTGTATCTTCACTGGCCAGACTGGAGAGAGTATTACACAACTGCGCATGAGACGTGTCACAGATGTGAACATCTAAGCAAGCAGTTATATTTAGTGTGAATGTTTGATGAGACAGAGAGAAAGTTGAAGAATTGAAGCTAGCCTTCACTGGACACACATTGGACCTAATTACATTCGGTGGAAAAAATGTGAATGTGACATTAGACATCACGAGTTATATCACAATCACAAGTCCTCGCCAGCCATTACCGCACTTTGCATATATTTATCTCTTATGTTCATCTCTTGGAAATGTCAGACCTTTTAGAAGCATTGTGTTAGTAGTTTGTCAGCGTCAACTCTGTATCCATTACAATAGAAAGAGTAATGATGAATTACGATTGAAAATGCCACACAATGTAAGTAATAAATTGTAATCATTTGGCAGAAGATATGATGTGTTCTCTGTTTTTGTAACAGGATGTTTAATTATGTATTGTTTCTGGTGTTGTTTACGGTACTGAGCATCTATTCCAATGGTGAGAATTACAGTAGTGTCAGTGAGAGGAACAGCAACTGTATCTCAGAGCTGTTTTCAATTTCTCTCTCTCTCTCTCTCTCTCTCTCTCATTTTTATGCTGTTTTAATCTATGTGATTATGAAGTGTTAATCCATTGTTAGCACAAGGAGAGGAGGACTGTGTGTAAAAAGAAGGCAGAGGTACACGCACACACACACACACACACACACACACACACACACACACACACACACACACAGTTACAACAGACTCATGCACAGTCAGACCACTAATTAGCGCCTTTTATAATTGTTTTGTATATTCACATAACATTTCTGAAAATGAAGCAACCCCGACAAATTCCTTTCATTCTAACACATTACTGAAACATTTCTAGAATCCAAAACTGAAATTTTCAGAGAATAAATATGACATTAAGTCAACAAGGACTAAGCAAACAAACATCATTTCAACAAACACTTGCCTACATATTCAGCCATAAATGCATGAATTTATAAATGTGTGAGAGATTTGAAGACCGCTGTGTTTCTAATGAAGAATTACCAATCGCCTGAGACTAAATCGTCAGTTTACTGGCCAGCCAGCTTAGAGTATTTTTTCTCCCCCATATGTTTCCAGGTCAGTGCTATACATAATGAGGATTAAAATACTTCATGTTTGATTACAGCCCCCGAAGCCAATGAGATTATGATTTAGATTAAAGCCCTTTCTGAATATGACATTGTAAACTTGGTCTATCTGCATCTTCACATTTAATTAATATTATTACAATTGACTTCTACTGGAGAGTCAATAAGGCATGTCTATCCCATCTGGAAATCATTTCTGAATTGTTAATAGTAATTGTAATCACACTGAATGTACGCAAAGAATGCTGAGATGTAAAAAAAAAAAAAATGCAAATGAATCAAATCAGTGAGGTATTCCTTTTGACTGTCATGCATTTCTTATTATGACAGTAGATTTATTGTGCTTGGTTCTGAAGCAATTAGCTTTTCTCTCATCTCCTTGAGCAAATCAAATGACTCGACTTGCATCACGTTCCCACTGGTTTCATTTATTTTAGTAAGTCGTTGCAGCCCTCCCAGCGATCTCGATAGTTACACCCTCACAAGTACAACTCCAATGCGTCTCTCTTCTGTGGTTGCCCATCCCCCCTCCCTCCCCCATTACCAAATGTCTTTTTCTCTCTCTCTCTCTCTCTTAGTGGCCTTTATGTTTCTTATTAATTATCTGTCTTTTGTTGTGATTCACCGGATTCCTCCTGCTCTCCTTAATTTGTTTTTGCCATCTGTACCCATTGGAAATCAAAGTGTGTGAGTCTCTGAGGAGGATAAAATTGAAGATGGGGGCTGGACAGTGACAGTGGGATAGATAGATAGACAGAGAGAGAGAGAGAGAGAGAGAGAGAGAGAGAGAGAGAGAGAAAGAGAGAGGATATGGAGCCAGTCTTCATTTTCTTCATGTAAGTTAAATCCATTTTGATATCTGTATTCATACAGAGAGAGCATTGCCAAAACAGTGGAAAGTCTCACCCTGAGTGTGTGTGTGTGAAGAACTACCTTTGATGGAGTGTTGAAGCAGTAATAGGGCACCCCCATGAGCTTTCAGCTGTTTCATATCTCTTAATGAGAGAGCAAGCAAAAGGCCCTGCTTCAGTTAAAGCATGCCAATATTGTCCTACCACCTGAATAACTAATAGTTTTAGTGTAAGCATGTAATGTGTAAAGAGCTTTGTAGTGTGTGTGTGTGTGTCTGTCTGTGTGTGGAGGAGGGTTCTTATATGTCTCATATTTGTGTATTTCTCCCAAAGCTACTGATATGGTGAGGATAGGTCATTGAGTATGTTCCCTGAAGGAGAGAGGGTGGACATTTGCAGTCATTGAGAATCACAGAGGGATTTTATCAGCAGTGTGTCTCTCTGCACAACACTAAAGTAGATATTTCTAGAAACAATGAGCATGGAATGCTGATTTCTACACTGTGGACATAAAGCAACGCTCTTCGCACACGCACACACACACACACACACACACACACAAAGTGCTGTGTTTCAAACAACCCAGTGCTGTGTAAATATTCATTAAAAAAATCCTGCTGTAGTGTTGCATTGTTTTTATAACTCAACACTTAACCCAGTGGGTTGAATGCTGCATTACCTTGTTGTTGGGTGAGTGTGACTATGCCGATAAGTAACTCTGTGTATTGTTTTTCAGTGACACACACACACACATGCACACGCACACACATATATATATATATATATATATATATATATATATATATATATATATGATGACAGCATTGATGACAATAATAATAATTATGATGACAACAATAATGACAATAAGGCCATCATAATTCTACTTTTACTACAACTATACAACTACTATCAACATCAACAATAATAACAATATTATTAATAATAGTTTCCTTGAAATGTATGTGTGCGTGGGTGGGGGAATGGAATTAGTTAACAGGCAAATTTGTTTTTGCGTTGGTATGAAATTCTTTCCATGGATATGTGATCTACGAGAAGGTTTAACCATTGTGTGACGTTTATTGTGTTCCTTGTTTTCCAGTTGAAGAGGATAGTTTCCTTGGTGATTGCTAGGGTGATGAGTATGACTTTGGGATTTTGGATGGGTTGGATAATCCCAGAGGGTCCCCGAGCACACTGAGGGATGGAAAGAGTGAGATGTTAGAGCTCATAGTAAGGGATCTTGTAATGAGTGGCATGTGAGCATGTATCTGAATCTAACAATCCCATCTTATACATCTTGCGCTGGGTAATATGTGTTGAATGGATTACTTTATATTGTATTAGTTTAAGGGTACTATTGTTAGTTATTTAAGTTGTGAAAGTGTTTCTACAGATTTGAGTCTGCATCAGAAGAGAGTGATAAATCTCTTTCCCAGTCTTGGATGAGGAGGGATATTGTTAGGTCTGACAATGATATTAGTTTGTATAATTTGGAGACAGTTTTCTTAGTATTGTTTACTTTTTCCACTTCTGGTCTGGCTGGTCATTTTTAATGTAAAAATGAAATTCCTTTTTTCATGTTTATTTTTTTGTTATTTTTTAAAATTTTCTTGTATATTTCTGCTCTAGTCCCACCATTTTCTTCTCTCTCCCTCTCTCTGTCAGTCTCTCTCTCTCTCTCACACCCACACTCACACCCACAGACTCACACACAAAGTATTGAACAGTTGGAAAAATTCGGTGGTGATGGAGAGATAATCAAAGTACCATATCAGTCTCTCCTCTTGAATGAAACTCAGAGAACAGTAAAAAGGCTGGCAACTTCATTAGACCTGGACATTTATAGATTAGCTCCCTGCAAGCTCCTGCATAGCTTTTCCTTTTCAGTAGATGCAACCAACTATAAATAATGTCACATTTCTGTTCCAGCAAAAACTTATTTTAGAAATCACCTTTACTTCCAGCTAAGGGGAAAAGAAGGTTTAACAGGGAACATAAACTGTTGCTCATAAAAAAAGGCTGTTATGCTATTGTTAAAGTAACGTTGCATCAATCCCAGATAGCAGCGCGTAAATGAGAGAATGATGTAAAAGTCAAACGGGATAACTGACAGGAAATGTACAAGACACTGAAAGTGACCCAGGCAGTGACTTCCAGCTTATCTCTGTCATGTGTCTCTTTTATGGATCCAAAATAGAACCTGTAAGACTGAGCAACAGAAAACAACCCAGCGAGAGAAAGACAAACCCAGATCACTCAGCTAAATTGCTGAAAACACCAAGTTAGTTATCAGAATAACATTTTTTTATATGTCAGTACCGTGATAATGTTGCTAATTTCGTTAATCAGGAAGACTTAGCTGGATGTTGTCATAATTAAAATAAAAAAAAAAACAACAACAACAAAAAAAACACTGTCATTAGGGATGAAGTAATCATTCAAAGTCAACTGAGATCATGCAATTACATTACATTATTTACCAAATAAGACATCTTGCCACCTTATATTCATGCAATCTGGCATTTGATAACTGAGTGCCAAAATGATAATTGTGATAGGATTCTTTCCCCAATTAGTTTATTGATTTGAAACACCATTAATCACTGGCTTAATTAAGCAGTTAATTCATGGAAGTGATATCGATTTGGCATGTCATGCTGTCTAAGGCAATATGTGATCAAATGTCACCACAAGTTACGCAGTCCTCCTGCTCACTGAGATTCAATGGGAAAAAGTACATTAGGGAGAGAGAGAGAGAGAGAGAGAGAGGATAGAAGAGAAGAGAGAGAGAGAGAGAGAGAGAGAGAGAAAGACAAAGAGGGGGAAAGAGAGGGACATATTTACATACATCACTTTTTCATATATCCAGAATTAAGCATGTCTACTTATCACATACACACTTCAATGCAGCTTTGCAAAAAGGGAAACTGGAAGGGAAATTGGAATGTCATTTCAGTTGTTGAGGATTAAGGGTATTCTAAATCAATCTCCGATTTTATACCTGTAGGTGTTTTGTGTGTGTGTGTGTGTGTGTGTGTGTGTGTGTGTGTGACATTTCGTGTAAGAGTTTCTAGCCTTCCTCATTTAGATCACATTTGCTTGGTAGAACTGTGAAAACATAATGTTATAGCACAATTAATTCAAATTTGAATTCAAATTTTATTCATTAAAGTGACACATATTCATATTCAAACACATTCAATGTCCATCAAAGGGTAATATAGTTCTCATACTAACTGAATATATAGGCAATGGAGTGCTTAAGGTATCTTTTATTCAATTTCAGTGTAAGAGTTTTTGTCTTCTTCTCCTTCTGTCATCAGAAGATGAATTTTCTTCAGCAAACTGGCAGCCTTCTGATTAGAAAGCAGACTGTCGCTTTTTAATTAAACTGGTTGTTTTGGGTGGCGTTCCACTTTTACAAACTCATATCATTTCACTGGAGATGATACGGTTCACTGGAAAAGGGACTTAAACGGAACCAGTAGTTATGTCATTCCATGTGAAAACGAGTTTTGGCTTGCGTCACTTTGTAATTTTAGAGATACGCTGAATATCAGTCTCCCACTCTTTCTCTCTGTTTCCAAGCCAGAATGGATGAGACAACAACATCTCATCTTAGTCAATGTTTATTGGAGCTCAACAACGCCAGGTGCCCACTACAATCACACATTTCAATCTGTCAGAGCTACGAGCGGAGCTCATGCTGCAACGTGCACAAGCCTAATGTAGCTACTTAGAGAAGCAACCCATCAGAACCTGATGACGCGCAGAGAGAACGCTCGCGTCGAGCTTCCGAAAAATAAATAAATATATACATGTTAAAAAAAAAAAAAATGGTCTGCATTCTGTTCTTCGCACACAACCAAGGCAACGGAAAGAGACTGGAAATTTCCACGTAGATTCGATCCCGATGGCGAATTCACTCAGGGCTGGCATTCCTGACTGAATGTGTAGGGATATAATTATAGAGGTAACATGCATAAGTGTGCCTTGACTCACGCAATACGTACCCGTCACACATGAATAATTCAAACGGGCTCAACGATTCTGACTGATGAATGTGATGTAATCTTTAAGCAGAGGGGACGGAAAATGGAGATGAATGATCGTAGCAGTTCAGGTGACGATTTGCACCGGTCGGACGTACTGGACTTGAGCTGAATGTGAAGGACTCCCAGTTACCTGGACGCACTTATAATCTGACCGAAGGATACGAGAGAACGTTGGGGCGATTTGTAAAGACTTCGCCTCGATGCCATCTCCGAGCCACGCCTCACAGGCACTAGATGAATGTCATTGCTTTTTTTTTTTTGGCGTCGGAGGTCAGGCCGACTCGTGACTGAAGGATCTCAGCAGTGGGCGATGCAGCCGTGGGTCTTCTTTAAGGCAGCGTGGGGAGAGAGGGGCCTACTGGCATTTCTCTGACATTTCTCAGCCGGTGGAGGTCTTTTACCACCTCCCTTTCTTCTGTGAAGGTTCTCACATTCGCACAGCATTAAACTGAAGTGATGCAGACTCATTAGGAAAATCATGTGGATTTGAATCCAAAAAAAAAAAAAAGACCCACTAAGGAGTGGAACTGAGCATATGTGATCTTTAAAGCACTGTTAATGCTGGAATAAAGGGTTTATAGTTCAGATGTATGAAAATAAGGAGAGAGTATGGCAAAAAATGTATGACTCTCTCCATAATGGCTCACTGACTACACTGTAGTCTACAGAGTGTGGCTCTGAGTGGATTATTAGTCAAGACAAATGCAACAATAAATAATATTTTTCACAGTGCAGAAGAGAACAGATATGGATAGAAAGATTCTGAAATTGTATTTATAAAATCCCTTTGAAAAGCAGAAATCTTGCCTCAGGGGACATCATCTTGTCACTGAAAGACGCTAAATAAAGACATAAATCGGAATTTACGCCCAGAAAAGCTCAAGAGAACAGAAGTGAATCAAAATGAAATGGCTCTTAATAGTTGGCCTTTTGACATTGATGATTCAGACATTCATGATCTAAATATAATGCTTATTATTCCACGCATTGAAATGGTGATATGAAGTATTATCCTCGGAAAATAATCTTTTTGCACCCGTTGAGGTATCTAATCAAACCAAAATTAAATAAAATTAAAGAAGAAAGAAAGAAAGAAAGAAAGAAAGAGGGACAGAAGTAAGTAAATCAATTTACAAAAATAAAACAGCATAAGGGAAAATGCATGGTGACATGTTTAAAGCAATAAATAAATAAATACACAAATAAAGAAAGAAAGAAAGAAATAGTGTGACACAGTGTATTGATTTGGCCTTTCAACTACCGACAGAGAATCTTACACGTTCTGTTTTACACAGCTATGCCACATGAACACGGCAGACACATAGGAAACACCGCTGAATTATTTCTGGCCTCACTGGGGGCCATTTTGAAGGTCTCTACTGATCAGTCATCCAGTATCCCAGTGTGGGGTGAGAAAACAGATAACAGGTGTGTGGTAGAACCAGCCTCCTGTGCCACACACTGACATTTCAGTCTGAATCGACTCTCTCCTAGCATGCTCTCATAGCACATAGACTACAGCTGTCACTGCTATCCTATTCACCACCATCACACAC
Organism: Chanos chanos; assembly: GCF_902362185.1. Classification (NCBI taxonomy): domain Eukaryota; kingdom Metazoa; phylum Chordata; class Actinopteri; order Gonorynchiformes; family Chanidae; genus Chanos; species Chanos chanos. The sequence continues at coordinate 12,111,702 of NC_044506.1, read as the reverse complement.
TGCTGACAGTTTCCATCCTGACACGCCAGTTGACTGGAAAATAGGTCCAACCTGACAGACATATCTGGCATCAAGGCACTGAAGGGCTGATATTATTAATTAAAGAAGGGGTAAAGAAGATGTCACTGGAAAAGAAATAATTAAAAAAAAAAGAATGTCAAAAGGAGAAAAAGAGAAAGAAATCAGCACATCTTCTTTCGTTTATTGTGGTACTAAAAACTGCAGTTTGAACCACCTGATGAGGTTGACAGCTCTTGTTTTAAGCGATTGGCAGATATCTGTCATGGAAGATTGGTCACCCGTGCTGTCTGGAATCATGACGTTCAGCATTTTGGAGCGTCTCTCCTCTGTTGTAAGATGATTGTATGACAATGGAATGCAGGAGCTATGCACTGGATTCTAATCTCTGTCATGATTGGAGAAGGTCAGCTTTAGCTGGAGACGGTGGAGTGGACAATGACAGCCGTGCCGAGAACTGGCACTGAGGTCATAGGTCAGATGTGTACTCTCGATTATAGACAGAGGGACGAGGGACCAGGTGGAAGAGAGAGAGAGAGAGAGAGAGAGAGAGAGAGCGAGAGATAGAGAGAGAGAGAGAGAGAGAGAATGACAGTCTTGCATAAACGCTCATGTTAAACGGTAAAATAGAAACAAACTGAGGTGAATAAGAGCATGTCAAACACTGGACATGAAAAACAACTCGACCAATTCTCTCCTGACCCTGCAGACACTGCCGCCAAACAACATGAACGAAGCACAAGTACGAGAGGGTTGAAGGGCTTGTCACCAAAAAATGTCAGCGGAAAACACAAAACTAAAAAAAAAAAAACAACAACAACAAAAAAAGCTCTCCTGCATCAGGCTGGTGACACTTTCTGGCCTTTCCAAAAGTAATTTCCCTTTAGACTGAACCCTGGGGAAGAAGGCCCCGGTTTTAACATTGGGTTTTGGTGTGAGGCTCTTGGCCACTAAGCAAATTCAGGCTGCTATGACAGTGTGAGATGAGTGGTTTCCGTGTAATACTTTCCTGCCTCTAGCTTACTCCTCCTTCTTGAATTAACGTGGGGCAGAGGTCAAGGTGATCACTCCCTCAGAAACAAAGCCTGTTTCTCCAGCAGTGAAGAATAATACTGGGTTGTTTCCTACTTAGTGAGAGCGACTCTCAGAACAGAGCTTGCCTCCATAAAAGGCAATGCATTGTTTGCACGTCTTGCCTCAGATCCATATCAGACCTCTCTCCTGTACTGTGTTTACTACTCACTACCCCTGCCTCCCCAGCCCAGCCCCTGCCAAAAGCCTTAGCATATCTTCCTGTGCTCCTCAGTGCAGGCCTTTGATTCACATATCAAAGCACAAGTCTTGCCATTCTCGACATATCACATTCCATCTATATCAGGTTCAGATAGCAAGGAAACACGTGTGTGTGTGAGTGTGTGTGTGTGTGTGTGTGTGTGTGTGTGTGTGTGTGTGTGCATGTGTATGTAAGAGAGAGACATAGAGAGAGAGGGGGAGAGCAAAAGAGCGAGAGAACCCTATGTATTGGTTTGTATTAAATGACTTTATATTGTTGGGATGTGTCAGCAGGAGGGATATTGGAAATATATTGGGGATATTACATCTGTCTGTGTGCATTTCTTTTCTGTGTGCTAGGTCCCTACTCTTCTCTGCTATCATCTCTCTCTCTCTCTCTCTCTCTCTCTCTCTCTCTCTTTCTGTCCATGTCTTAGTAATTGTGTGTCTCTGTGTGCACACAGATTCATGCACATTCCAGGGTTAGAAGAAAACACTTGTGTTTGCGGGCAGGTACGTGAACAGCCACATAAAAAAAGGATTTCCGTGGCCCCGAGCGCAGTCATACATTTGACTTATTTATTAATTAAATGAATCCTCACAACCACAGCCAGACCCCCCCCCCCCCCATCCCCTTCCCCCATTAGCACCCCCTCTCTTCCCACCACCCACCCAGCCCCCCTCATACCCCACCCACTTAGCTGGCCCTCGGTGTCACTTTGATGTTGCACATTAATAGCACGTCACCAGCGCAATGAATAGGAGGTGGGTGCACACTGTCACTTGATGAAGTCACATACACTTCTTGCCAGCATGAATTTAAATGACAAGCAAAGAGGCAAGGCACAGGGGGTGGCACCACAAAATATGAACAAGTGAGCGTGTGTGCGATGGCACCTATTCAAGCTCATCTAGTAAATCCCATTAATTTACAATGCATGCCTCCTGCCTCTCACCTATTAGATATTTTGATTAAAATCAACACTGCTAGCAAGGCAAGGCAAAGGACGGGTTGGCGCCTCACCAACACGGCAGCGCCAACGTTGAACCCTGCACAAAAAAAAAAAATAAAAAATTGGCGTCGGACACCGTGGGCCAGACTATTATCCGCTGCTGGATGTGTGAACACACGGTGGGTGTTGTGATTATTCCGCTGTCAGGCGAGAGCTCCATTTATCCGGCGGTATTCATCCATTCACGCTCCTCTCTCAGTCGAGAATTGAAAAAATCCGGCTTTGAATATGGACTTAACTTTATTTCCATTCCAATCATTTTTTCAGACCAAGCAGAAGTTACACAACCATGAGGCTGTTTTCACACAAGACAAGATTTGTTGCCTGTTGCTTTTGTTGTGTGGCCCTCTAACTGGACTGATATGAGAAGGCCATAGCAGAATTGTAGCCTGCTTCATAGCAACAAAACTGGCCACAGCTGTTCCATCATTCCTGGTGTACAGTTCACTTTATGGTCAAGGACAAAATCACTAGGATGTCTCTCTCTGAAGGGACAATCTGAGTTGTTGGGTGTTTTGTTAAATTGAAATTGTGCGTAACTCACCCAAGGACTCTCAGCATGCCTTTGGCTTATGCTGAAACAGAGAAACAACTTTGAGTTGAAAGGGTACTGTGCATTCCACTGTTTGAGATAAATGAGGATGCAGTGAGTTTTGTCAAAAAGAAGGATGTCTTTATTGTTTGGCATGGCTCCCTCAAAGATGGGACAACAGAAATGTAATTTAATATTGAGGCGCATCTCTTTAAATGAAAGCAGAGTTTGGGTTATTATGAGTGAAGTCATTTTAAGTACCAGAGAGTCTTGATAATTAAACAAAACAAAACAAAACAAAACAAACGAAATAAAACACTTGCACTTTTCTGTGTTTTGTATCCCCTCGATAACATTTAGTCTATAATAACACCATCACATTTCACATCTGGTTGGATGTTAAATGGATGGATAGATGGATGGTTGAATGAAATGTGCATTCATAAAAATGACTCACAGGAAGTGGAATCTGAAGCTCTTTCATCTGACTCCTAGCAGGCTGTTCGTATACCCAAAAAAATAAAAAAGGGGGAAAAAAAAGAAAAAAAACACAGCTTGTTCTGTCTCCCGACATATTCCCACTGTATGATGTTGAAAATGGAATTACCATGAAGGGAAATATTCATAGATTCAATTTCGAGACATTAATTAAAACACTTTACGGAATGGTCTGTGTCCATGGGTATTAATGCTAATTGCAGACAGCTCTTTACTGCCGTCTAGGAGTTTGAACAACAAAGCTTCTATTCTCTAAACTTTTGCTTTTACAAGATGATTTCCTCTTTTTCTCTTCTTTTGGCTGACACACATGCATCATAAACAAACCGCTAAGCCAACCATAAACTCTTGCCCCGTACGTAGGGTACACACATACACGCACATACGTGCACACGCAGAAATAAACACACACACTCACAACACCAGCATGTCTGCAATGAGTAAACTCATCCTTAATACGTAGAGCATTCATTTAATGAGTTTTCAATGGAGCTCAGCAGAGCATGAAAAGTAGAGGTCAAAGGTTGTACATTTGCCCATCAGGCCAGGTCCCCTCGTTCATTAGACTAGATACGCAACTAAAAATGGGAGAAAAAAAGTATTTACTGCACTTGCTTGGAGAATCCATTAAAATAGTTAGCAGAGGTTTATTTATAACTTTGCAGATAAAAGGAAGGCCTTTATTACATGGATGCCATTTGGCAGTTATTAAGTATTCTATTCAGACTGTAAATGAATGATCACACAGCATAGATTGTTAACTATGGGGTGGAGTGGGGGGGGGGGGGTAAACTCATCATCAATGAATAAACTCATTACATGCACACAAGTTATGGTCCTAATGCTTATTATTTAGCTAATGCTGGTAAAGCATGGCTTACTGTTTGTTAGGCTGATTGTGGGCTACAAGAAAAACATTCTGATGTATAGTAACGAATACATAATACATTTGGAATTCATTCATTTGGTATTCATTCAACGGTTGGGGAGTTATCGAGCAGTAGATCTTGATAGATTAAATGTTTCTGCACAGTATTTTTGCACGCTATGGAATACAGTTTAAACGTTAAAGAAATTAAATTAAAAAAGACTTCCTATGGCAGACGATGAAAATCAGATTTTAGTTTGTTGTTACATTATGCGGAAGAGCTGTTAAAAGAATGTTTAAGAGAGTCATAATATTCATTGCTTTAATTGCATTTCATTAACTTGCCATAACTCTAATGGAAAGTTTGTGTCTGCTTTCCCTCCTTCGGAACTCTAATATTAAGAGAATAATCTTTAGCTCTACTTACACTGATGTAATAACTTCTCACCTTGAGGTGTTCTTTTTTCTCTTCACTTTGAAACTGCTGTAATTCAACACTCCACTGCTAGGATGACATTGTCACCGTCCGAAGCAGCAAATGGTCACTTACAACAGTTTTTTATGTGGTGTTTTTTTCTTTTTTTTTTAATATTAGGCACTACCCTTGAGAGAATTTTTACATGCCAATGTTGTTTGGCACTCGAGTTGGACTTCTATACTGCAGTAACCACCCCTGGTCACTGTTATTATTTATTTTCCTGTTTAAATACACAGAGTTTAAGCCAAGCTTTTCAACACCTCAAGGGGCCTGCTAATTTCAGCTGAGCCGGAGTGTTAAAGTGACTGAATGATTGATTGGAGTCATTATTTGGATAGGGAGCAGAACCCCTGTGGACTACCATGTGACAACCGCAGACCAGCGTGGTCTCGACTTATTGGAAGGTGATTATATACAAGACTGGTCAGCTGTAGTGAGTGAATGGTGATAGAGTACACCATTTTACCATTTCTGTCCAAAACTGTCAGTCTAATGTTGTCAGCAACACAGTTTGCTGGCTTTGCAGATTTTCCTCTGTTCATGAGGATTTTGAGTTGGAATTAAACGAAAAAACAAAAAATAAACTGTCTTTGAAGTCCCTCAGACAGTTTTCAACTCCTTCCTCATCCATCTTTATAAAACATCCATCCAGGATATCCACCCCCCCCCCCCCCCCCACCCAAAGTCAAGCGCACCTGTTTCAGCATGGCAAAAACCAAGTCCCCAGCAAGACTTTGCTGGTGTTCTAATCACCAGGCTTTTGCAAACCACTAATAGACACCTGATCTCACAACACCTGCCTCAAACACATGCCTCCACGAATGATCCCTACCAGAGTTTACATCCCCTCAGACCTCTGCAATCAGTCAAAATAAAAAAAAAAAGTCAATTCTTTTCCCTCCTGAATTCCCTCCAGTAAATGTCAGAGGCAGGCATTTTGATTTATTTAATGTATTCCATAAGAGATGGGTTGTGTCCCTCGTCTGAAGGCTGAAGTTTGCCCTAAGGTTCCATAATAGACCTCAGAGACTCATATCCTCCTCACAATGACAGGTTCATATGATTTACTTTATCCGCTGAGACTGTGGGACAGTGTTCCTGTCAAATAGAACCTGCTGACCCTTGCTGATCCAAAATGGCGTCTACTGAGATGAGAGCGTTGGTGAAGCTGCATAGTGTTTTATATATTGTGTGTCTTTCACATGTGCATGAATATTCCGGGTCATGTATATATGTTCATAATGCCTAGAAGCTCATTCAGTCAAACAAATTCCATAGTAAGAAGGCCTGGAGGTTTTCTCCACCCCTATGCATCACTGCTCTGACACCTATTTCTGTCATGACCCCTTTCCTCTGTAACTTTGCATTAATAATGCAGAGTGCAAGTTGAGCTCGTGAGACTGAACACCTCTCTCAAAATGGGGGCAGTGAGCAATGGACAGGTGGCAGGGGAAATAACACTGCATTTACCTGGGGCGGGGGAGGGGGGGGAGGGGTCATCGGATCAAAGAGAATAGCAGAGTGACATCATAATCCCAGCAACCGCCATCCCTCAAGCACCCGACGACTTTACGTTGTGCGTATCGATGGTTCTGTTCACACTGAACAGGCATGTTTCAACACACACACCTTCTTATTTACAGTAGAATAGACCCTCTTTTCTCCATTCATCCATCCACCTTCCCTCCTTCCTTCTCTCTTTGTCTCTCTTTCTGTTCCTCCCACTCCATCTCTCTCTCTCTCTCTCTCTCTCTCTCTCTCTCTCTCTCTCTCTCTCTCTCTCTCTCCTCCCTCTTGCTGTGCTAGAAACAGTGATTACTGGCCTGATGTATAGCATTAGCCACCATGGGCTCTGATTAAAGCTGAAAATATCCCACTGGAAGACCTCTGACTCACTCCTGTGAATATGAGGAACATTTTTAAAGAGGCAGCCTGGCAGGGCAAAACAGCATGCAACTCTGGGTGGGAGTGGTAGTGGGGTTATGGAGAAAGGCAGGTCCCCTGCCTAACCGAGGGAGGAAATGAGAAGCTTTACTTACCTCCTCCTCCATCTCGAGAATACCTCCTACCAGCTTTACTCACAATAAAGTGCAGGTAACACAGTCAGCCAGCAAACACACAATGGTTTCTCTGCATGTTTCTGAACATGGACTTTATGCAACCAAAATGTCATGCAGCAACACTCGTAAATGTTCCAAGCTAAAAAGGATTTGTCTGTTTTTGTTTTTTTGTTTTTTTCTCTCTCTCTCTCTCTCTCCATGTGTTTTGCGGTTAAAACGAAGGTAAATAAGAAACACTTGATTGAACTTTGCAACCAGGAAGCATAAGCTGTAATTCATTTTCTAGTCATCACGCCAGTGTACCAAAGAGTACAATTTTCATCTAGGAAAACAAATCACATCTGAAATATCAAAAAGATAACTGTTAGTAATTGGAAAAAAAAAAAGATCAAAATACAGCAGTAGGATGAAAATAAGGGCAGTGTTATTTCAACATAATTTAAAATTTTCAAATGTATATTTGTATGCAATACATTTCTGTGCATATGTGATTTTGTGTGTGTGTGTGTGTGTGTGTGTGTGTGTGTGAGTGTGTGCGCATGTGTGTGCATGTGTGTGAAGAGGTCAGTGCGTACAGTTAGAAAAAACCTGGATAGTTTCAAAGCCTTATGTGCATAATATACCTACAATACATGTCACTGGCTTGTGTTATTATTGTGAATGCATGTGTGTAATTTAGGGATTTGCTAGGAGCTGTGAATGCATACAAGAGCAATGAGAATGTTTTTTTTTTTTTTTGATGTCTCCCTTTACCTTGGCTTGACTTGGCTTTTGCTCTCGCCAGCAGGCATCCTCCATCAGAAAGGAAACAGAGCTCAGACTACTCCATGTTTAGGAAGTCTCATTATGCACACAGTTAGTGAGTGAAGCATGCTGGGAATATATCAACTCCACAGCAACATGCTGTGTTTCCTCTGATCCTTCCATCTTATTCTTCCTTACATTCCTCCTTCTGAAAATGGGATCATCCTCCCTGTTCCCTGTCATTGTTTTCCATCACTATGAGAATGCCGTGAGGTCATTTTTTTTCCTAAGGATAAATAAAAGAAACTATCAAAATAACATATCAGTAGCTGTACAGATGACACGTATACCATTACATCGCCTCACAATGCCCTCTCAATGAGTCATTTTTTTGTGGTCAGTGATAAGGTTTGTTAAAACAACTCAGTGAATCAGTTTTTCTGTGCTCTGTAACCATTGGATACCATCTAAACCATGGGTTTCTGCCAAATCACCTGTTGAAGTATTCACGGAGAGTTTTTTTTAATTTTTTTTTTTTTTTTATCAAAGTTTGACTCTGTCTGCAAAGTCTGAGTATGTATGTATGAGTTGCTCTGAGAAATTTCCAGATCTCTCCTGAACAAAATAATAATTTGTGTATATTTCCAATTATATAATATTATTGGTCACTGAGGGCCTATGCCACGATCTCGATAGCAAAGTGTTTCTAAGTTACAATAACAAACGGCAAAGCTTACCGACTCAACTGTATGATGTAGGCATGATGGATGTGGGATTGCTGTGGTCCCTTATGTTTATTCAGCATGCCTTTACATACCAAATAAAATTGGTGAAAGAATCGGGGCACGTGCACTTACTTTGAATGACCTATTTAGGTGTTTACTTTGACAGGCTATTTGTATTTGTGATACAGTGCTGAGTCAATGGAGTAGCTCTTATTTGTTATATGTCACGAAAAGGGCATCAGCTAAATAAAGAATTGAATATCATTGGCTTCTATTCATCTCGCAATATAGGACTACTGCCCTTCTGGGCTGAAATATGATGTTTACTTCTCGAGGGCTTTGTTTATGAGGCAAAAAGGTGAATTATGACCATAAATATTTCAGAAACACAGTTAATCTCTTTTTGAACCACTGCCATGGTCCCGTACAAGGGAGGTGGAGGCCAAGTAAAAGTAACAATATGATTCCATTGATTGGATAATGTATTTTTGGCTATTATGCTAATGAAGAGGCGAGAGGCTCCTTATCGCACCAGGGAGAGAGACGTTTAAGGATCCGACTGCTGGGCTTGCACATGTGATATTTTATTGGCTCTGCAGGGGGACAACTCTTGCTTTATGGCCCAGTGACCCTCAGACATCAGCGCACCCCAGGTAGAGTTAAGCTTGTGAGTTAGCCTGTCAGAACAGTATTGATCTCTTGCCTCCCAATGCTAATCTTTAACAGAGGAGCCTCTGTATCTACTTTTTAACAACAGAGGACAACTGTCATCGCTTTCTTCTCTCTCTCTCTCTCTCTCTCTCTCTCTCTCTCTCTCCTGCCTTCTCTTTTTACTTCCTTTGCTCAAACACACCCACACCTACCACCGAGTCTGTCCAATTAACAGCCACAAATCAATCAAAGTGTCTCCGCTCCCAGTCAATCAGACAGAGGCTAATTGCTGTGTATGATACAGTCCCTGGGGAGGAGCTGTCATCCACATCATATGCTTGTCTCTCAGATGTGTTCGGCTCAGATATGTGTTTGTATTGTTTGATCTGGGCTGGATCATATTATTTCTCAGTGGGTGCCCCGTTGGCACAATCCTTTAGCTTTGTGTATTCTTCACAGTGGACAGAAAACCCCTGGGCTCTTAAAACAGAAAGTTTTCAGCCTGTTCACCTCTTTGGTGTATGTAATGGCTTTGTTTCCAGTTACAACTCAGAGGAATTAATTAAAGAATGACCACCTTCAGTCTGCAATCCATCCTCAGGGCAACTAGACATACAATATCATCTGGCCGTTGGAATGTGCTTATTGATTGTGTTTGGAGGAATCCCCCTTAAGAGTGTAGGGTTCTTCCACAGAGAAACAACATTACTTCAAGCACTTATGATAGATATCTTCCATTTTCTTACAGAGAGGAAAAGGAGGGAGTGTTGCTCTGTGCCGTTTTCCCCCCTTTTCTCACCTCTTTTACCTCTGTCTTTCTTTGTCTTTTTGATTTTTGGACCTCAGGCTATTACACAGCAGGGAGAGACGTTGATGGAAATTTGGGGTCACCC
>NC_044506.1:12076950-12096950 GCF_902362185.1 Chanos chanos | reverse complement strand
TTCAAATTCTGAACAGCAATATTTGGTATCAGAAAATTCTTCACTGTATTTTCTAGAGAAAAAGAAAAGAAAAGAAAAGAAAAGAAAAGAAATAAAAGAAAAGAAAAGAAAAGAAAAGAGATTTTGTATAAAAGTAGAAGTTGTAAGAATTCTACTGGAAACGTATTCAATCCAAGAAAAGAAAAAAAAAAAAAAAGAAGAGGGAGAAGAAAGAAAATCACAGCCAAAAAAGGAGTCAGTATTATGGTAAATGCAACACCTCTGCCTTCTCTCAGGTAACAGCCTATTTGAGAAACAGTGTGGTGCTTCTGTCTCCTGTTTCTGCAAGTGCTGATTAGCAGCTTCTTGGCAACCTCCCGTTAAGCTGCCCAGATGTTTGCTGAACTGTACATCTAAGATGGTTACTCACGTGGTTACCGTTGAATAAATACAAGGAACTCAGCCATACTTTGTGGGCGTGTGCATGTGCGTGTGTGTGTGTGTGTGTGTGTGTGCGCGCGCGTGTTGTTTTTTTTTTGTTATTGCTGTTGTTGTTTTTTTTAATTTTCACCGTTCTTTCTCTTTTCTCAGCCACCCAAAAATGAATGATATTGAATATTATGCAGCCTCGGGGCAGAGCAAACAAACACAGGTGTTTCATAACTTGCACCGCACACGGGGCTGAGCCTAGGTTCACATCCACATCTGGTGAGCATGGCATTGCCAGAAAATTGCTGTCTAGTTAAAAAGCTTTAAATGCAAGATTGACTGTGAGACATCATAAACATTATTCATGCTTTTTTATTTCCCTCAGTCCCTTATTCCCTACTCAATTCATCATTTCTAAATGGAGATAAAGAAGTAATTCACAATGTGAAATGACAGTTTAAGTGCTGCATTTCAAGTGTCCATGTAGCATACATCTACAGTCAAGGCCACGCACCGAGATGCCTGAAAAACAAAAAAAAGAAGAAAACACACACACACACACACACAAAATCAAAAGTCCCATACACTTGATACTGCAAGAAACAAAGGTATAAAAACAAACACAGAGAGAGAGAGAGAGAGAGAGAGAGAGAGAGAGAGAGAGAGAGAGATCACTAATGCTGACATTCCATTCAACCTGAGAGCTTTTAAAATTTTGAGTGTTGAATGTCTCTCAGTGTCTTTTAACTCATCAGGAAGTGGCTGTCTCCATTCTGGTAGCACTTAACTCTTGGTCTGACAGAACGTACTCACTCACTCACTCGGTCTCATCTGGCGTAGTGCATTGTCAACTCTGCTGCTTCCATTTGGAAACATGTCCGTACAGCCAAGAACAGGCTTGGCAAGAACCGCGGTCCATTTAGAGTACTTCTTGAGCCAAATAGTCTAAAAAAAACCCCCAAAAAAACCCACACACAAATAAAATGGTGGTGAAGGGAACAGTCCTTGCCTTTGCAGTCAGTCTGCCTGAACTGATAGAGCCGGAGTAAGTGAATATAAGCCATGTTTGCAAGGTTAATTCTAGCAATAGTAGCTAAGCCAATACACCCTTATAAAATTTGCCTGAGATGAAGAACAGCCATTCATACTGATTTTCACACTGACAAAAGACAGTGTGTGTCACTGGAACAGTGAAACAGCAAATTTATGCATGCATGCTCACACACACGCACACATGCATACACACACACACGCACACACGCACACACACACACACACACACACACACACACCATGCTTTTGATAGTAGTGAAATCGTGTATGCCATGGTATGAAATGAGCTTTGGACTACTGAGTTGTTCTCTTGTGTGACCGTGTATGATAGAATGAGGCTTTCAACCCCGGTGGCAGTATTCTTAATGTATTTTACCCACGGCTACAGCACGAAACTTGGATGGGTGTCCTTACAGGAGAAAGTCTTTAGTGGATTACCAGCTCAAGACTTCTAGATCAATACTCAAAGAGGTCGTGCAGGCGAATGTGTATATGTGATTTGGAAAACGGGCCTGCATCCAGCCAGCACAGCACGGAAGAGTAATTTCAAGGATTTTCCAGCCCTGAGCAGAAGCTGTTTCAGCTCAAAGAGAAATGTCACCGGGTCCTAGAATGTACCCCTCCCCCCCAACCCTCCGCAACCCCTGTCCCATACCCGGATCGTAATCGCCATTGCATTCGCCAAAAAACAAACAAACAAATGAACAAACAAACAAAAAAACAACACTCCTAAGACGCACTCTTTTGGTATCAGCTCCACCGTAATTGGGAAGAAAATGGCAAATTTGTTCACTGGGTGAATCAGCTGAAGTAGAGAAAGGTAAGGGCAAGTCAAACATCCGCCAGAATCCAGTGTCAGGGTCAGAAAAACAGAACTGTGAGCCTTCTGTGATTAATTGTACATTTGGACATGAAAGCAATAGGGTAAGGATGGTCGACAAAGAGAGTGAGAGATTAATTACCGATCGTTGTTCTCTCGTGATTATTTTAATATTTATTTAGAATACTTACAAGGATTCTGGTTACTATGATAAAATGTCAGCAGTTCAATTGATAACGAGCAAAAACATGTGAAATCCTGTTCATTCACTAAACCTCTGATCCCCCTACTTTGATCCTGGACTGGCTAATTTACTTACTGGCATTAGTGTGTCGGAACAACCTGCAATTAGTCAAAAATGAAAGAATCACTTTTCTACATGAGTTATTCAGAGAAGAAACCCACTACTGGTCAATGTTTAATAATTCACTGATTGGTTAGTGCAGGCAATCCAAGGCCCAAAAATTCATTATGACAGAAAAAAGAAAGAATACAAAATCCCACCGTATGCCGTTAAGACTCGGCCTTTGATCAGATTTACAGGAGAAAGACAATATTCTACAATCAAAAGAAAAAAAAATGCATCTATCAAAAAATTCACAAAAAACAAGTATGATTAATGAATGCTCTAAGCACATGAGCGTCATGACAAAAAATATTTGACATGACTAAATAAAAATTATAATAATAATCAATAAAAAACATTTTGCCCATAATGACTAATATCTAGTGTTTGGAATGATGCACACTGTGAGATTTACTATTTATTATTTATAATTTATTATTTATTTATTATTATTTGAAAATGCCACAGAAGTTTCATTCAGATACACTGAGCAGAGCTGTTCATATCCTGGTGCTGAAATGATGCATCTCTGCGCCATGACTGTTTTGTGGAGTTGGAGCTGTTCATTTGCTGGTGCTGAAACCCTAATTGTCTGTGCTTAAACCGCTGTGTTTTTATATGTGTCCATGCATATACAGCTAGATTACTGTACATACTCTCCCCAGGGGGAGAGTCTGTTTCCAAAACACTCAACCATTCCATACCTCAATCTTAAGTTAAAATACAACTCTAGCAATTGCGCACACACACACACACACACACACACACACACACACACAGACACACACACACACACACACACACACATGCACACATACGCACACACACGCTGTGGAAAGAGTGAAGAGCAAGACAGTTCTCATTCTATACCTCTACACATTGCTTTCCACTCAGACTGTGAATCACCGTGGGATGCTGACGCTCCACAGCATCCATCTGCACTGACACCAATCCAGTGGGAGAGGAGAAATCAGCATTTCCAACTTCCAGGTACAGGGATCTTGACAATCACATTAACCACAAGTCAAGCCTCCTTTAAGCATCACAAGGGGTTGGTCCACACAATTGATCAACTTAACATTGAGAGATTGGTTAACTCAGCCTTCATTAATAAAACATAGGGAACCATGCTGATTAAAGAGTACACTCAGATTTTATTGGGGGTTTGAAACAGTGGGGTTCAGTGAGGGAGAACTGGATCCTTAGGGAAACTATGGGAACAGTTTTAGGGCTGTTTTGTTCCTTTCTTGTTCTTAATCACCTAAACACAGATGTTAATTGGTTGTGTTAAGAGAGGATCAGTATCCCTGGAGTGACTGCTATGAAATTCCGGCACTATGGCCAAAGGCTTGATTCCTTCACAGAGATCAGAACATTCCAGAAAAAAATGTAGGACAGAAATGAAGCATGAATGGGAAAACAAATAAATTCTGCAGCCCATTCATCCTATTTATACATGATTTAGAACAGCAGACATGCGTTCTGGATGAGTGAAATAAAAGAGAAAAAAAAGAAAAAAGAAAAAGGATCTATAAATGATTTCACACTGGAACTTATGCAGCTATTCATTAAGGTATTTACCATGTGTAGCAGTTTGAAAAATACTCACTGGATTCCGGACATCAGCGTTTCTTGTGAGATTTTTATATTCAGTATTTTATACAGGTTAATGCATGTTAGTGTTTTATATGGAAGAAGCTGAGGAATGGGGGAAGGGTTGGGGGGGGGGCGTTGCCACAACTAGGGAATCACTTCTAATCAGAATCAGTCATGCTCACTGCCACGGTTATTATTTAGTTCTGTTCCTGCTTGGCTTTAAAATGAGGAGTGTACCCTCAGGATCCTGTGCTGGATAATATCCCCGTCTGAATAGTGTGTTTCTCCTCCTTCTGCTCCTAAATGTACCCCACACCCTGCAGCTGAACTTAACACTCTCCGCTGAGATGGATGGTGAATGCTCTCCCAGGACAAAGTGCCATTTCCCTCCCCCCCCCCCATTCTTTTTTTTTCCTCCCACAGGCAACTGAAGAAAATCCCTTTAAGGGCTTAGCCGATGGACGAATCCCAGCGTCCTTAAACAACTTTATCAGCCAATGGAGTTCACCCTGACCTTCAGCAAGAATGACAATCTCCCTTCACAAAAAAAAAACACACTTTCCCCTTTTTTTCCCTATCAAACAGTACTGCCATTTTCTCTTTTCTAAAAATGAACCGCCACATACTGGGACATGTAGTAGTCAATCTTTAGACTTCCATAAGGTAGAGTCTCAAGTAAAAAGCAAAGAACAGAGAAAGAGAGGAGTAGAGATATGGAGATTGAAAGAGTCGGGGGGGGGGGGGGGGGGGGGGGGGTTCAACATGCCAAGTCAAAATACCCCTGCTGATAGCGTCTGAGCCAAAATGTGTATTTCTTATCAACATTGAATGTATCAACAATGAAAATTATTCCTTAATGAAATGAATGGATTCATGAAGAAGTTAGCTTGCTGTGAGACAAGCAAGGGAGAAAGTCTCACCACACATCTGAATAAACTTGATTAATCATTTATTACACCTTGTAATGGTATATTAGTATCCTTTGGGTTTTGTAAAGGGAAAAATACATTTGTAATTATGGATCAACGGTCTACAGCAAAGAAATTCTGTATTAAACCATTAAAGTGTTTTATAAGAAAATGAGTGGAATATTTGTTTTACATGTCAGAGTTGGGGGAAAAAATTGTGTAGCAATGACAGTAGTTATAATAATTTTAAAAAATTAATAATGAACTTTGTAGTTACTGCTAGGTGAATTAGTTGCAGTTGTTGTAAATCATTTATATTTTTCAAATTTTAATGGGTAATATACAGTGAATTAATATGGGGGTGATAAAATAGTAATTATTCCATTCCAACACAACATTATATTGATTGTGTATACTGCTGTTGGTCTGTTTTATCCCTCAGAAGCAATAAATAGGTCGAGATGATGTCTCATTTTCAATGGTGTAAAATTACTCTTGCGGTGAGAAACTGCTTTTTCTTTTTTTCCTTTCTGTTTTTTGTTATGTATTGTCTTCAGCTATGTCTATTCACTGAAGCTGAATGGGCACATGCCTCAACAACAACAACAACAACAACAATAATAATAATAATAATAATAATAATAATAATAATAATAATAATAATAATAATAATAATAATAGTGTGCTATGAAAGCAAAGATAAACATGGATATATCCCATAGCGGGCTGGTGTCTAGGTAATCTTTGTGTTTACAGTTTATAACATGAGATAGATAATCTAAAAAATATGTTTCCCTTGGCCTTTGGTGCTGGCACTGTCTTTCAGTCTGACAAAATCAGATTGAGTAAAACCAATAACAACATTAAAGATTGTTCCACAACCACTATTACTTTACCAAACAGAAACCATGCTCTTAGTATAGCAAAAAATAAAAAAAAAAAGGTGATGGGGGGTGGGGGGTGTGCTAAACACTTTGACTGATGTGGGCCAGACTACCCTGTATGAATGGAAAGCCTCTTCAGTGGAAGCCAGAACCTCCACGCTCCACAACACTCCTGGCATCAGTCATGACCAACAGTGGCCTCTGCTCTTTCTGCCAACCAGTGGTACTGAGTGACGACCTCCACACAACAGAAACAAAGCAATTTGGGCTGGGAAGTGGAATGTTGAAGAGGTGGGGGGTGGAGGGCGGGGGTTTGTAATTGGGGAAAGGGCTCTCCAATCTCCAAAGCCCATGGCTGGAGATATTAGAGACGGGTGTCTCCAGCATGAAAGCAAGTCCTCCTGTGATGGATTAGACCTGGAACTAATGTGCCCATCCACCTGTGAAATGAAACCCACAAAAGTGTCTGCCAACAATCTGCCCCAACCGGAAATCCCCGAGATATGACAACACATGTCACAGTGCCAGCCTCTGTTCTGTGACAGCTAGATAGACACATTAACACACACACATGGACACAGAGAACATAAATATGCAATGTAGCCTCTTAACCGTTTTTCTTTAAAAAAAAAAAAAAAAAAAGTCTGATCTCTCTTTTTTTTTGTCTTTGGTAACTTCACAGAGGCTTGTGGTCAAAACCACCCTGTACTGACTGTTACTGACTGTGTCTCTGTCTATTCCGTCTGTATTTATGATAGTCAAGGGGATTGATATGAATTATAATGTACAAATATTCATGAAAAATCCTTTTCAGTCAAAACCAATGATCCAAATGTTGAACAGTTTCATGCACATAATGTCAGAAACTGAGTTAAAATGGAGCAAATCGCTTGTTTTTCCTGTCTCCCAAGACGCTGTTTAACATTATTCATCACGTGTTACATTTTGGGTTACAAATAAGACTGGCAAATTGCACCAGTTAGAACTTTGAAGAACTTTTTTTTTTTTTCTTGAAATGAGCAACAAAATAAATAAATCATATTTGTTCATGCATTAATAAAAGAGAATGCAAATGAGTGGGACCATACTGTAATCCTCGTTGAGATTTTTTCCCCATCAATATTTAACCAGCACAAACACATCAACTTCAGACTGAAGAAATGTGAGATGAGCTGTATGAAATGGGAAAGTGTGGGAAGTTTTCTTTCTGTCAGGTTCCTATAAGCAACTTAATGTTGTAATCACTGGGTCCTCCAGTCAACGCTAAATATAGATATGGACTTATGCATCCAACGTTCTGAATCACGCGGCTCAGATCTTTTATTCAATTCAGTTTTAACGAGATGATTATTAAAGCGTCCGTAATGAACTGGACTCTCATTTGTCACATGTTCTCACCATTCAGGGAACTGAAATGGGTGAAATTACACAGGAGTACCAAAGCGTGTCATTTACCACGCACAGATGTGACTGCTTTGATAAAAGTCATTAGCAAGAAATTGCACAAGTTATATTAGGCACTTACAGAGAAATAAAATTAGAATCATCATATGGATCAAAGACATATTTCAGCTGTATCTTTAAGGGAGTGCAGTCTTTGATTAGGCTGTTTTTCTGTCATGTAAGATATGATACTCTGTGCGAAAGTTCTAATTAAAGCTGGTATTCTGAGTTGCAGAGTACAATCACGTGCATCTTCTCGGTATGTCTCGGTATGAATAGTTCAATGGCGCATATAAATATTTGAATTATGGTTGTGTTATAATTACCAGGTCAATGTTGAATCAGAATACGTGTCAAAGTTCACTGAAGTACCATCTGTCTCTTTAAATTACAAACCTTTACTTAAACATCTTTATGTTGACTCTACAGACACAAAAAATATGTAAATATCCACATGGAGAAAAACACATATGGAGTCCTCTGGACACACACACACACACAGACACACACACACACACACAGACACACACACACACACACACACACACACACACACACACACAGACACACACAAACACACTCTTTGGGTAATGGTGAACAATAACTATATTGACTGTATTTGGTTCCTCACTCCTCACACAATGCCTTGGCTTTTTTGCAGACATTTTGCCTTTCAGAATAGTGACTCTAGTACACTTTGCAATTGAACAAACACAATTGCTTTAACAACAATTACACTGGTGGACATGCTGGCTGGCATGCATGGTAGCGTAATACTGGCGCGTGAGCTCTGTAAGTGCTTTTGTGTCAAACTTGACCTCAGGGACTCAGCAGCAGTACAACTCTGAACAAAACAAAATGCAACAGTGACAGAAATGAAGCCCAGAGTGAGTTATAAACTCCAGATCGATAAGAGTTAGTAGAGAAACGTACTGAAAGTGTTAGAGAGCCTATTTCACCCCAGTACTGTCTTCATCCGCCTGTGCTCTCCTGGCTAACTGCATCTCTGGGACCCATTAGATCAAAGTGCACAGGTGCTGGCCTTGTCTCTCTATAGCTCGTTTAAAGCAACGTTAGCTCCTGTCATTGCAAAAGCAAAACACACAAGCTGGGAGGACGCTGGTGAAAATGACTTTAAACTGCACTCAGAAGCACTCACAACTGTCTATTCTAGTCTGAAATGCAGACAAACTATAAAAGAAGAGACCACAGCTTTCCTTCTGGTCTTCTGCCTGGGTTTGCCTCTCTCTCTCTCTCTCTCTCTCTCTCTTTCTCTCTCTCTGCCCCCCCCCCTTCCCCTTCATTTAATTTGCTTTGGGAGGATTTACTTTTCTGAGACCATCACCCATCTTCTATCAATCCGTTAATTTGTCCATCAGGGTTTTTTTTTTTTTCTTTTCATCTTCTTGTGGACCTTCTGAGTCTCTTTACCTCTTTATTTGGTCTTGCTGCGTGCCTTCCTCAGCTTCTTTCTCTTTTCTTTCTATCTCTACTTTTTTCTTCCTTCCAGCAGTGTTCCCTCTCTCCTTGCCTCTGTTCCCTCCCTGGCAAGCAACATTAATAATTGAACGGGTGTGAAGATCTTCCTACCGGAACATTCTCCTTCATTAATCCCAATATGTAGTGTGCTGGGGATCTGACAGGATTCATTTTCGGCCTGGACATGCTTGCTTCCCTCTCTCTCTCTCTCTCTCTCAGTCATCCACACTGCAAGCCACACACTCTCAATCCCTACCCAGCCAGCCCCAGCTTTGCTCAACCATTGATAACGTAATAGACTCAGATGTCTGACACCAGGCAAAAATGTTCCAGTCATGATCCATACAGCATAGACTCTTATTAGTGCTGAAATGATGGGTAATTGATTTGTTGTTTCTCTGATGTTGTTCCAGATGCTTTTAAATGAGCTCACCTGTAATGTGGAGCCATTCTGAGACAACATTTACTTCTTGAGACGTATTCCATTGGTGTTGGTAAAACATGGGGCTTGTGGTGATTTAACTCTGTGTTTGTAATGATAGGGATGACACATGTATGTTTCTAGGCAGTCTGTAATGAGGTAATGAAAAGAAAACACTGGCAAAGTTAACCACCTGTATGAATATGCCACCATGTTAAAGTCACTTGTGCCCATATGTGAGCCCTGCGTCAGGCATTCAGATTCATCTCTGGAGCCAAGGGAAGAGTCCTGGATCCTCCACACAGAACAGACATAGCCTTACAACATATACACATGAGACAGAGAGAGAGAGAGAGAGAGAGAGAGAGACTGAGAGAAAGAGAGATAAAGAAGGAGGGGGAGGGAGAAAGAGAGAGAGAGAGAGAGAGAGAGAGAGAGAGAGAGAGAGAGAGAGAGAGAGAGAGAGAGAGAGAGAGAGACACACACACACATACACACACGCGCGCGTGGGCGCACAGAAAGACAGAGAGAGAGACAGAGAGAGAGAGAGGGGAGAAAGCGGGAGATCATATATTTTATATATGCTAATACAACAGTTGGGACCATAATTTTTAATCATTCATTAAACCCCACCATAGTTTTAATTCACACCACAGTCACTGAGGATTCCAAGTGTTTGAAGCTAGCCTACTTGACATTAAAAAATAAATAAATAAATAAATAAAAACGTATGAGAATATGATAGCAGCTGTCCTATCAAAGAAGATCTACAATATGTTATACTTTTTCATACATCTTCCTCAAATTCATATCTGACAGCATGTAAGCTTAGATAAGGCACGCATGAACAGAGAATCTGTATTGATGTGTGTGTGTGTGTGTGTGTGTGTGTGTGTGTGTGTGTGTGCACGCGTGCCTGCGTTTCTGCTGGTGTGTGCATGTGCATGTATGTATATGTGTATGTGAGTGTGTGCATGTGTGCATGTGTGTGTGCGTATGTTTGTTTGTGTGTGTGTGTGAATGAGTGAATATTTGTTTGTGTGTGTTGAACATGTACATACTGTATGTCCTCATATCCCTGCCGATATAAGCATGTGCACAGATGTGAACATACATTTACATTTGTAGATTACTGTATTCATCAATCACAGAGAATCAGAGCTTGGCTCTTTAAAATCAGACACAATTCAAAGGCAATGCTCCACTGGTGTGTGCATCTCAGTCAGTTTTCTTTGTCTTACGACACGCTGACACTCAGCCCAGTGTCTCAAGGTTGATAGAGTAAAATAAATAAATAAATAAATAAGCAGCACAGAACCAAGCAATATCCAGCACCTTAATCCTACAGTTGAGAGATAGTTCAGAAATGCATCACTTCCTCACAATGGCCCTAATGGAACAGCTCTGAAAGCAGAAAAGCCTCTTCAAAGAAATCTTACATTCATCACGCAATGTTACTTTAGTGTTTGGTAACGCTGTTAGAAGCAATGAACTCCTCTAGAATGAATGAATGAATGAATGAACAAAAACAATGACAACAATAACAGCTACAACAACTACAACAACAACTACTACTACTACTACTGCTACTGCTACTACTACTACTACTACTACTACTACTACTACAACTATTACTACTAGTACTACTGCTACTGCTACTACTACTACTGCTACTACTGCTACTGCTACTACTACTACTGCTACTACTGCTACTGCTACTACTACTACTGCTACTACTACTACTGCTACTACTGCTACTGCTACTACTACTACTGCTACTACTACTACTACAACTATTACTACTAGTACTACTGCTACTGCTACTACTACTACTGCTACTACTGCTACTGCTACTACTACTACTGCTACTACTGCTACTGCTACTACTACTACTGCTACTACTGCTACTGCTACTACTACTACTGCTACTACTACTACTACTACTACTACTACTACTACTACTACTACTGCTACTACTACTGCTACTACTACTACTACTGCTACTACTACTGCTACTACTACTACTACTACTGCTACTACTACTGCTACTACTGCTACTACTACTACTGCTACTACTGCTACTGCTACTACTACTACTGCTACTACTACTACTGCTACTACTACTACAACTACTGCTACTACTACTACTACTACTACTACAACTATTACAACTACTACTGCTACTACTACTACTACTAATACATGTAGGGAGATGGTGAGCAGTTGAAAACAAAAAGAGTTTTAGTGGAGAAGGTGAAATGACAAAATGAAGAGAGCCTTCCTCCCTCCTGTGAATTTCTCCTAAAGCCAAGCAGGCCTGTGAGTGATGAGAGTGTTCAGAGAGACTTACACACAAGTTAATAGCATTCGCTCAGGACTAATGTAGAGTGTTGTTTGAGAAAACAACGGTAGCGTACATGATCTTCATCCCGAGAGTAGTGATGTTTTATTTTATTTTTTTTCATTTTATATTTTATCACTTTTAAATAAATTGTTTAAATAAATCTCTAAAACAGGCAGTTCCTAAAGTATGATTTTAAACTTACATAACATGAAAAGATCTTGTGAAATGTGAGTCAGTCAATTGCTGCTGTGTAATTAAAATTTCAGTATATTATATCGTACCATATATATGTTACATGACAAATTATATGACAATTAAAATAACAAAATTATTTTAACCAAAAAAAAAAAAGTTTTGCCCGTAATGACTAACAAACAAATGGATGGTTATGATGAAGGAAACACTGTGAGATGTCTTATTTGTTTGAAAATGCAGCAGAAGTTTCATTTAAATACATAGACACTGAGCAGAGCTGTTCGTATCCTGGTGCTGAAATGATACATCTCTGTGCCATAACTGTTTTGTGGAGTTGGAGCTGTTCATTTGCTGGTGCTGAAACCCTAATTGTCTGTGCTTAAATTGCTGTGTTTTTATATGTGTCATGCATATACAGCTAGATTACTGTACATACTCTCCCCAGGGGGAGAGTGTGTTTATAAAGTGAATGTTTAGAAATAGGAAAAACCATGTACAGCACAATAGATAGATAGATAGACAGATAGATAGAACATGTATGGCACATGGCTTGACAGGTCATTATGGGAATCTGTGTTACTTAGGGAGACCCCGAAAAGCAAAATACCTCATACCCTTTTCTAAGCAAAGTATTAAAGAAGACCTTCACACATTTCTGTTATAATGGAAATCCCATTTATTTTTATTTGATGAGAGTGCACATCTGCACACACACACGCACACACACACACACACACACACACACACACACACACACAAACACACACATTCACATGATTCACGCACTCACACACAGACAAACACATACCCGTGTAAAACCTACCTTTTTATTCATTCTCCTTGCCTGTTGGCTATGTGACTACACATTCTTTGAGCATTTTAACTACACTCAAAGTTGATGATTGAGAGAGTTATTCCAAATACATGAAGTCAGGGAGAGGCCTTGGGTTGCGGAACTCTTTAACATAAAGAATTAACGAAACTACATCACAGTCTGAACTGTAGCTCGTACCAAGACATCCACGGATGCCTGCAATCCCATTCACAGCAGTATCACTTAAAATAAAAGAGAATTTCTCTTTTTTTTTTGCTGGACCTAACTTAACCTTCACTGCGGTTGTCAAGCTATATGAGGATTTTCCTTGAAGTGGAGCTGCAAGTACCTCTAAGTACAGTTCTGTTTGCATTCTACCGTGGCACAGAACAGGGTAAAACACATTTTCAAACTCATTTAATAGAACTTTCCTGGCATTTCATATAGTTGCGGGCACATGTGACCCATGGATAATTACCTCTGCAATGTGCTGTTTACTTCTCACTGAGGTTCCAAAGATCAGTAATGGATTTCAAAGTTGCAAAATGTATTGCACTGTAATCTACAGAGTACAGCGGTAGTAATATTACTTTCATAGCTGCATCACCTCATAGTGTTATATTATTCCTAATTAATATGCTGTAACAGAAATACAATTTATGCATTTATGTAAGTGTAACAATACCAGATAACCAATAAAGCAGTGACACAGCTCATAACAGAAAACAAACAAACAAACAAACAAACAAACAAACAAACAAACAAAAAGCATTCAGCAAGCTAATTGTTATATGCTGATCTCATCTGAAACCCTCTTAAAACTAATTTTTATGCATGAGGTATATCATTGGCAACCTCTCTCAACATAAATACAAAGAAGCTAGAGACTCCATAGGTTCATTATGATTCAAAATAAAATAAGTGAATGGATCAACAACCAATCGAGAGCACTGACAGCTAAGAGAAAAGCCCCAAAAGCTCAGATCTGTACATTCAAAACTAGAGGGGGATGAAAGGATAAAACTGCATAAACATTTTTATTGTTCATTTACTTTTTTCCCCAGCTGCTGATTACAATGTACAAAACAAGAACAAAGATCATATTCTCATTTTTTTAAAGGTGATTCCAAAGCTGAAACCAAACATCCTTTGATCTGAAAGTAAATTCAGTAAATCTGTTTGCTTTGAGTGACCCTGATGAGAATAAAACACCACCCGCAAACGCATCATTTAAAAAGCAGATCAGTTATGTTAAAATGAAATTATATGTGAATGTTAGCATTTATCACGTCACCAACATTAAACTGATCTAATATGCATAAAAAACAGAATGAGAACGCTCATTTTAAATCAACGATTTCCACAAGCATTTTATTTTTCTGCTCAAGTAAACTAGCGGCCATTATAAGCACTCTTATTAAATTGGGCCTCTTGCGCCCAATATGGGCTTGAGCAAATATGTGCGTGTAGTCAAGTATGTGTGTGTGTGTGTGTGTGTGTGTGTGTGTGTGTGTGTGTGTGCGCGTGTACACACATGCATGTATGTGTGCATGTGCATATGAATGTGCGTGTGTGTGTGTGTGTGTGTGTGTGTGTGTGTATCTGCATGTTTGCTTTTCTCATAGACACAGTGCAGCCTGAGGTATTCTGCTTCAGGCTTCACAATGACAGAGCATCAGCCTATAACGGATGTTTCCAAACAGCACCTATTCATTCCCATCAACACCCAGCATCGCCCTGTCCAAATCACAGTAGCACACAAAGGATGGGCCAAAACACACAGCAGACAGACACATCAATCTAGCCCTGCTCTTATTTACACACAAACATTGTCATCAGTATGGGCATTGCTGCTTTAGTCTTTATATTAAAGTGAAGGAACAGAGAGAGAGAGAGAGAGAGAGAGAGAGAGAGAGAGAGAGAGAGAGAGAGAGAGAGATGTAGTGACAACAGGGATAGGAAAGAATCTGTTTGTTTGGTTTGTCGTATTTCAGAGGCAAAGGGAAGCGAGCGGTTCAAATAAAAGATGAGAGGAATTGTGATATGGCCTGTTATTAATGAGATGTCACAGTTTTGAACTTCAACACACACTGTTACACAACACAATGAAGTCACAGTTTTGAACTCCACAAGTCTGTTACACAACACCAAATCTTCAAAGGAAATAGTACCTCAACAAAGCACTTCTGTGTGT
Organism: Chanos chanos; assembly: GCF_902362185.1. Classification (NCBI taxonomy): domain Eukaryota; kingdom Metazoa; phylum Chordata; class Actinopteri; order Gonorynchiformes; family Chanidae; genus Chanos; species Chanos chanos. Next base: position 12,082,045 of record NC_044506.1, on the reverse strand, counting down.
GTGTGTGTGTGTGTGTGTGTGTGTGTGTGTGTGTGTGTGTGTGCGTGCGTGCGTGTGTGTGTGCGTGCGTGTGTGTGTGTGTGTGCGTGCATGTGTGTGTGTGTGTGTGGGGGGGGGGGGGGGGGGTGAGTCTGTATACAAGGGAAAGGGAAGGTGGCAGTGGGATTTCCAAAACACTGTCAACCAAAGGCCATATCCAGAATGCTCCCAGTCCTGGCCTCAGAGGATCTAATCAGGCCCTGGTTCAGAGCCAAGCCTACACCACTGTAGCTCCCAGTCACTGCATGCAGCTGTCAGTGGGCCTGAGTTTGACCCCTCTGCTTAGCAGAACTTGAACAGTAGAACTGCAGCTTTCTCTCCATCACACAGTCTCAGGTCTCTCTTTACTTCATAATAGGGGTGGCTGGTTTGGCCTGGGGGAAGGGGGGAAGCAGGGGATATCTGCAAACTGTTTCATTTTCTGTCTTTAGTTTGTCTCAGGGGAGCAATAGTCACTGAGGAGGTAATAAGACCCAGAATTAGAGTTATTGTTTACGATGTCTGATTGAGATAAACAAGGCCTTTGGGATGTGGAGGAAGAGGACAGAGAGAAAGGAAAAAAAAGAAAGCAAGAGAGGGAGAGAAAAGGAGAATGAACCCTAAATCATATCAAGGATGTTGGCCATTTCACATGATCAGTTATGTAATAGATATTTTAGAGACACCTACATGTAATTGCTATGCAGAAAATTTTAAATTGCATTCTGTACATCATGACATCTTTGGTGTTTGATGGCTTATCCATTTACTAATATAATGAGCCATCTATTTCTACACAGCTAGTGTGTAACACCTCTACACTAAACAACAACAACAAATATATGGTAACAATCAAACAAACATGAATTATTGAACAAACAAAGACCAGATGACTGAATGAATGGATGAATAATCTTGTTGTTTGGATGATACATCATTCATGAGGGCAGCATGGATGGTGTCAGCCAAGCAGAGGCATGGAGAAGCATGGAGTGATGTGACCATAGACTGACACACTCTCAAACCATTATGATTCAGTGGCAGGCAGAGATTACCTATTCATCTTCTTTACAGAGAGACGCATCAACAGTGTGATGCATGAACGCCCGTCCCATAGCTCAAAGACACACACGCACACACACACACACACGAATGCACGCACACACGCACACACACACACAAACACACACACAAGCACATACGGGCGCATTTCAAATGCACAGGTTTGAAGATAATTACATGTATGTTGAGTCCTTTATCAATGTCAGAAACAAAGAAAAGCAAGGATTTGGAGTCACAATTAAGGCTTTGTCAGAGAAAGCACTTTCTTTTTTTTTTCCAGCAAGGATTGATTTACATGGCTTCATTAAAGGACAGGCCTCCTCTCATGTTTGTGCAACATAATTGATAAGGTCATAGCATTCAGAGAGAAAGACAGAGAGTTGCCTAATTAAAAATGAGACAATGGAAGCCAGACTACACAGGATGCAGCAGTCACAGATAAAGAATGGAGGGGAAAATTCACTCACGCTGAATGTTTACCAATGTGCCTGCAATCACCTTTTCCACTCCACGCTGGAAAATTGTTGGTGTCTTTGAAGTAAGTTTTCAGTTCAAACTAATGAAATACCAGCTCTTTTGCTGGTAAGATGCAATGAGCTGGTTGGTGGTTGGATATTAAAAAAAGACAAAAAAAAGAAAGAGAGAAAGGTTGGTGGCCAAAAAGAATGTGTAATTTTTTTTGTCAGGGTAATTTGTGTCATTGTTCTTAATGATCATTAACACATAATTTCATAGTTATATATGGAAAAGCTTGCTCAGAGCTTCCTTAAATGTCAGGTCTATCTGGCGTAACACTTTCAAGTTTTCTTAGGGATCACACACACAGTCAGTCAGGTCCCCTGCAAGAATCATTATTCTCCATCCAGTCCCATTGCCTGTATGTCTAGTGCTTACAAATGAATCACTTTACAAATAACACATTTACTGCTAATCCGGTTTAATAAGATCAAATGAATGATTCTCTTAAACAAGCCCTGAAGCCCCATTTTCTTCCACTGCTAATGAAAATCAAAGGATTTTTCTTTTTTTGTCTCCCACAAGCCAACTGACCTGAAAAGTATCATTCCATCATTCCCTTTCCTCGGTATCTAATAAATATTAAAGTGGTATGGTGAAGACTTGAGTTTGTGAATGTGTGTGGATGTGCTAAACTGCTTTTCTACGCCCCCTGCTTTGTTTGTGGCTCCTTGAACAGCCGGCACTAATTGCACCAACTTGACCAGTCAGCAAAATAAGGGAGAAATGGCCTGTGCTAGACTGCCCCCCCCCCCCCCCCCCCCCCCCCCCCACCCCCCCCCCCCCCCAATTCACCATACATAAATGCTCCACCACTGTTGATGTGCACTCCTGAGGGAAAAGGAAGTGTGTGTGTGTGTGTGTGTGTGTGTGTGTGTGTGTGCATGTGTGTGTGTGAGATGTATTGGCATCTTTCTGGGTACCAGTATGATAGCATAATCTGACAAGCTTGCCTTATGGAGACCACAATACTGATCCCCATTAGGAGATCAACATTTCTCTAAGCTATATTGTTGTTATTGATAAAACAAAAAGTGTCAAAACATTTCTTTGGTTAAGGTTAGGGTTAGGGTTAGGGATAGGTTAGTATTCTTTAGTTATAGGATAATGGGAGTCAATGGGAAGTCCCCGCTAGGATATGAATAAAGGCATGTGTTTGTGTGTGTGTGTGTGTGTGTGAGTGTGTGTGTGTACTCTCTGCGAGGAAATTGGGTCTTTAGCTGTCCTGATGAGCCGCTGTCACTGTCACTCTCCCTCCTTCCTTCTCTCTCTCTTTCTCTCTCTCTCTCTCTCTCTCTCTCTCTTCCTCTATCTACTCTTTTAAATAATTCACAAGCAATCAACTGCGGTCAATAAGAACCCACATCACTCTACTGAATGGCGGAGTGGAGGAGAGGGTAGATAAAACAAGTGTGTCTATATGTGTGTGTGTGTGTGTGTGTGTGTGTGTGTCTGTGTGCACACGTGTGTGCACACGTGTGTGTTTATGTGTGTCTCACATGTGAGCCACATATCTTCTAGTGTTTTTATGCAAATACAGAGCAAAGGATGACAAAAAGTATTCAGATGCACACGTGATAGGCAGCTGCCTGTTTGCTTTGTAAAGTAGCTCTGTGGTCACTCTGGACTGGTAAATCACAGCGACGGCACTGGGAAATGCAATTGCTATTGCTCTGAAAGACAGACTTCTGACAAGGTTCTGGGTCAACTTGACTGAGAATGAGGCTTCATAGGTGACCGAGCAAAGTGAGAGGTGCCAGCAAATATGTCCATTTATTTGCTGAAAGAATGACTGAAAAGAGAGGAGGGGGGGCAGGAAGGGAGAGTGGAAGTGGGAGAGAAAAACACACTAAGGGGGGTTGTTTACCAGCACAATGTGAAAAATGACACAATAAGTGGGGGATGCAACCATCATGTGCTTACACACACACACACACACACACACGCACACACTATCGCAGACAACAGTTCAGAGCTTCCAGATAGACCTGACCCTCAGGCATTGTACAATACACCGGCTGATCAAATTCCACTTTTATCCATGTCAATTAGCAAAGCTGCTGCCAGAAGCAGGCAGGACTAATAAAACTGCTATGGATATTGTATGCTGGGCCCTTTTCATTAGCTCTCACTAAACAATTCACTTTGACAGACTTACAGGCCCAGCATTAATTCACTCCTTCACTGTGGCCTGATTAACAGAGCACTCAATGGAAATTACCTCCAGCACCAAAGATTTAAAGTCCTGCCCGACTAGTGTTTTTTTAAATGGACTGTCGCATCTTTTTTTTTTTTTCTTTTTGTTATCTTTCTTTCCTTTACGTATTTACACTGATTTGTTTAGTGGGTAACGCAAAGTTCATTGTGGCTTAAAAAAAGGGATAAAAAAAAATATTGCACCTAAAGTGTGACAGCATCAAAGAGCTTTAGGAATAAACAGAGAGCTTTCACGTAGTGGCATCATATATCCCTGCTGACAGTGTGCTCCAGAAAATCCAGTGAGAAAAACTTCAAAGCGAAATATGAACCAAACAACCAAACAACCAACCAATCAGCCAAACACCCAATCAACCAATCAACCCACCACAACGAATAAACAAACAAATCAAGATGTGAGTTCAGCTTGCTCTCGGTATTTTACAACAATCTCTTTCTTTTATGGAGTTTCATAATAGGTATTTGTCCCATTTCTGATTTCGCCGGCATCTGAAGATCAACATCGCGAAGAAAGAAAAATTCAGGCACGGCGGTCTCTGTGGCGGTGTGACAAACGGATTGAGGGGGATTTTGGGTTCGGACAAGATCCGGGGAAATGAGACTGACGGTGGAACATGCACGCGGTTTGGAGACCGCTGGACATGGTGGGATCGATAACAAATTAAATGATCACAGGAAGAAAAACAAGATGTAACAAGCAGTCTGGAAAGAAGTTATGTTATTAATTCCAACCAAGTGCCTCTCTAGACATACCATACCATCTTTGTAAGAACTTCACACTAAAGTTACTGCTTTGAGTTCAACAAAGAAAAAGGAAAAGAAGAAGAAGAAGAAAACTTAATAAGCCATCATTTCTGTTTGAGTGCAAACCACTCTTAGTGATCTCTAATTATGGAACTGAATCTACACAATTTGCATTAATAGCACATGTATTTTGAAAATACTTTTACACTGGTTTCTGAGACAATCTCAAGTCAAAACCTGCATGTGTTGGCTCATTCAATGTTTATTTACCCAGAGCATTGCGTTTGAAAACCTGGTCTCATTCAACTCCAACCATCTGGCTTATGAGATAATGTTGTCCAACATATCTCTCTCTGAAAATGGTTCAGCCTGTTTGAGCATTGGAGGCCAATCAACAAGTTTCACTATGAAGGAGCCATCACTAATACGTAGCAGAATTCATGCCAAAGGAAAGCCTTTACCTCCTGAGAGTTAGCTTAGGAAATGGTTTGGATGGATTGGAAATGAAAATTTAATGGCCATTTTCTGCTCCAGACTC
>NC_044506.1:12011950-12066950 GCF_902362185.1 Chanos chanos | reverse complement strand
CCCTCTCTCTCTCTCTCTCCCTCTCTCTCTCTCTCTCTCTCTCTCTCTCTCTCTCACTCTCTCTCTCTCTCTCCCTCTTCATCTTGATTAGTAGCAGGAGGGCTGATTTTAATTAACAGGTATAATTCTGAGATGCACTCAATTAGCCAAAGCTACTCCAGCTTTTGTGACTATTATGAATATTGTTTTAGTGTGGGAATGAAGAAGTATATCCGCGAGCCTCCTTCTGGCGTGAGCTGATGCATGATGAGTAGTTGGAAGACATTACTCTCTCTCCAGGTGAGCGGAAAGTCGACTTGGGCAATTATAATTTATGACAAATCAATAATTTGTTATTAAAAAAAAAAAGAAGAAAACCAGAATCTTTCAAACTCTAATTATAGTGCTCCAGTTTACCATATTCAGTTCTGCCACAGTTGTAATACAGTAAGCAATTTCAAAAATCTTTTGACTTTACTTCTGACTTTACTAACAGTGGGAATAACAGTCCTTTGTTCATTTAAATCCTAGATTTCCAGAGAGGGGTGATTTCACCATGTTCACTGTGATACCTCTACACTCTCTGTCAGTGTCTATTTCACTAATTCATTATAAAAGGCTTATTTAACCCTTTAACTAACACAGAGCACTGTTAGCTGTCTGTGGGTGTAAAAGACCGTCACGGAAACACCGAAACATTTTGAACATGATGAAAAGTAATTTTGAACAACATGGCAGCAGACTAAAAACTTGCTGAAACTTGCTGAGAAAGAACAAGGTCAATGCCATGAACAAAACAGAAAACAATGTAACATTTGAGAAAAATATAACATTACTCCAGGGCCCGTTTTTTCCACGATATTGACTGTTTAAAAAAAGATGTTCAAGGTAAAATTGATACAGTACACTGCAGTTTCACAGCAGGGACCAGATTATGTTACCTACAGTAATAAGTGTGTCTCTAGTTATTATATCTTATTTAGATAACCTTTCGTGTTACGTGCAGGAGGTAGTCTCCTCTTGAGAATAGCACAATTTTCTTTGGTTCACCACACTCACTAAAAAGAACTAGACTTTGATGTCAGTGGCACAGAAGGGGGGAGGGAGGGAGAGAGAGAGAGAGAGAGAGAGAGAGAGAGAGAGAGAGAGAGAGAGAGAGAGAGACAGAGGGAGAGGGAGAGGGAGAGGGAGAGGGAGAGGGAGAGGGAGAGGGAGAGAATTCTGCAGTTGGAACAAAAGAGGAAACACAGGGAACAGAACTACAATGTTTTGAATGTTTAAAAAGAAAAGAAATGAAAAGAAAAGAAAAGAAGAGGAAGCAAAAGAAAAGAAAAACATTGTTAAAGCAAGTTGTTTTAACAGAGGGTTTTGATAAAGCACATTGTACCTTGTTACTTTGCAAACATTTTCAGAGTGTTATTCTCTGTGTCTCTGTCAAGATCTCAGCAATGTTCCTCATTTATATGTTCATTTGAATGTCTCTGCTCTGTGGGACGTTTGGGTGAGGGAGGGTAAGATCCTGACTGCTCTATATCTACCTTCATGCTGGTGAACAGAAAACTGCAGAAAACTGCTGTTTTCTTCTAGAAAGTGTATATGCTGTACCCACCCAGCAGCAGGGTATAAGGAAAAGCAAAGCCATCAGAAAAATCCACTACGAGGCTGATACTTTCAGTGTTTGTCATACGAAATTTGAACTCTCTAGGCAAGGAATGCAAAGGCAGGAACTACTTTAATTTATACTTGTCATTTTAGTGAAGGATCTTACTTTACTTTCACATGCTTCCATGTCTCTCTGTTTCTCTCTCTCTCTCTCTCTCTCTCTCTCTTTCCCTGTCTGTCTCGAGCTGCTTTGAGATAAACCAAAGAAACCATGAAATGCACCATAGGTGAAATGGGAACACACTCACAGAAACACACACAGCCACACACACACAGCCACACACACACACACACACACACACACACAAACACATACACATCAGGCTTCATCATCTCTTGCGAGATGGATTCCATAATATATCATAGGTTTGCTCCGCAGGGGAGAATAGTAGAGAACAGACACCTGCTCTGTGGCTACACCAGAGACGCCTTCACACCACCCCCGCTTTCCCTCCCCTCCCCACCAGTTTCCACTGTTCTCTTCAGAGAAGCTAAAGAAGAGAGAATGGAGAGCTGAAGAGAGCCTGGTAATGGATCTGGATCAACAGAGCTATTGCATTTTTTTTTTTCCCCAGAGCCGCTGCCACACAGGAGCAAGAACACTGCACTCAGCAGAAGAGACAAGGAAACATTAAACATATCTTCTGATTTCTGTACACCTCTCTCGTGGGCAAGGTCCTTAGTCATTGCAGGAGAAAAATGATAAAAAAACCCCAAAACAATACTGTAGAAGTCACCAATGTTTTACACAAGCGTGGAGAGACAGAAACCTCCCCCTAAGGGAGAGAAGGTAGAGGACGTGACAAAAACACAGCTCCCTAAAGCAGGAAATATTCAATCAAGAGACAGGAGCGTTCTTTTCCCCAGGAAGGATTTAACAGCCATAATAGAGAAAAAAAAAAAAAAAAAAACCAGGTTTGGATAGGTGCATGGGAGAAAACGGGGATCTATTGTAGTCAGTCTATCGTAGTCTTGTGCAAGCAAAAGCCCAGTCAACAAGCTTTACTCATCTTCAACAGCTCTACGTACTGCAGCCTCAAAAAAAAAAAAAAGAAAAAAAAGCCAAAACAAGAAAAATTGCTCCAGTACAACTGAAGATCGCATCACTGCAAACACGCTTTGTATTCAGCAGACTTATACGCAAAAGATCACAGCGCAGGCTCTGAGTGCGATGCAGTGTCTCTCGTACACAGATGAACTGCAGGAGCAAGCTGCCTGTCAGCTCGCGTCATGGCCAAACCTCTTCAGGCAAACCATTTCAAATCCCCTGGACTACTCAGTCCTTCACCCCCCCCTGTTTACCCTAAGCCTGTTTTCCCTCATCTTTTTGTCTTTTGTTTGTTTGCTTGTTTGTTTCATTTTTACCTTTTTTTTTTTTTTCCTCATTTCTCCTCAGAGCTTTAATCTTTAAAGCTTTTGACCCCGAGTACGACTGTCCTCCATTACCGCTGGCGTGCGGCCAGTGCCTCTCTTTATTTCTTCTCTATCCTTTATTCTCCCCAACATGCCACTGATGCTTTTCTGCCCTCTCTCACCGGAGACCAGCCTGGCAGCCAAAGAATAACTCATAATAAACACCAACTAAACGTCTCCATCCAGAAAGACCGCCCGTTTAAGGTGCCGCTATTGGCTGCGTTCAACCCTCCGCCAAACGCGCACACACAGGAATACCCGTTGTCATTTTCTGCAGTCTCCTGCACTCTGAATGCAAAGCGAGGTCAATTCAATGAGTTCCCGGGGGTCTCAGCCCCCCGTAATGACTCTGTCAGAATCCGGGGGTAATTTGCAGCAAATAAGACGAAGAGTGCTCCCTTCGCAAATAATGACGGAATACATCAACGTGTGTCATTCTGCAAAAAGAGAAAGAAAAAAAAAAAAAAAGAAAGAAAAAAAAATGCAAGCAATTACTGTCCACTAAATGAGTGGGCCACCGGGGGGGATTCCTGTGTTTCTCTAGTTTACAAATGTCAGTTAGATTAGCACATGTCAATAAGGTGATGGTGTAACTGAAGAAACCCTGTCTGATGAAGCACAGGCCAGAATAACAGACTACACAGACATTACCAGCCTATTGTTTTCTGAAATGGAATAAATTACAAAAACTGTGTAGGCACCTCATTTGAAGCTGAAGCACAATTAGTGTATCATGCAAATAAATAAATAAATAAATATTGAGAAAAAAAATACTGTCAGCATTCTAATTTATATTGAATGACCTATATTTTTGGATGAAAGACCAAAGCAGAAAAAAAATGATGTGAGATGTGAGTGAGCGGCTGATTCATCATTTACATGTTACTAAATATTAGAACCGAAATATAAATAGCTGAATCTATTTTTAATAGAAGTTTAATATTAGATCTCAGATATAATAAAGGCCTTGGCCTTGGCATTACAACAGACTTCTATTAAACTGTGACAAACCGCGATCTTCTTCTCTTCTTCTCTCTTAAATCATCACGATGCTGAACAGAGGGACAAGACCAAATCACAATGAAAAGACAAGACAAGACCTGTGATGAGACCAACCCAAAGACTGCAAAACAATTATAAAAGATGGTGTTCTGTTTCTGCTGTCTTCTTTTTCCTACCTTTGAGAAAAAAAAAGAGAAAAGAAAAGATATTAAGAAAAGAAAAGACTTTTTTTCCCAGCAAGCTCTTTAATTTAGCATTTACTCAGCTCCACAATACAGTAAATTGCTATATTGTGACTAAATTGGAAGAAGAAGAAAAGACAAGATAAAAAAAAACACCTAAAAAACAAAAAACAAAAACAAGCCAAACACAAACAAGATGAACAGATATCATTAAAAACTGCTGCTGGACCAATTTCTTTTGAATTCTCTTTCATCTGTGTAACAGAATTTCACTTCTGTCTCAGTCCAGTATCGGTGCCCTATGTAATGCATTAATTTATTTGAGATTCCGCATTTTTTAGGACACTCAAAATGAGCATATAAGATTTTTTCTTTTTTTTTTTTTTTTTTTTGTTAATAATGTAACCTCCAGCAAATTATGTTCCACTGTATTTGGCTCTTGGCCCTTGCAGCTGAAAGTATTAGTCTAATGAATTTCGCAAATTAAGACCAGTAGAGTTATACTCTGTCATGAAAGTGAATTTCCTAGTTATTACTGATAAATGGGCCTCTTATTTTCCCATTCACAGGGGCATGTTAATTATTAGGGAATGAACTGGTTAAGACTGGTGACTCACTGAGACGAGTCCTCTACCAATTCCCTAACACCGTTAATTCCAAAATGTTCTTCTTTTGTTAAAAGTGTTACAGTCCATTAGAACCAACAGCAAGACACTTAACAATGTTATAATTAGGGACACATATAGTTTTAATACTTTTAGAACTATGTCCAAATGCAGCTATTTCCAAAAAGAGCTGTTAAAAAAAAAAAAGAACAAATAAAACGGTAACACAAGGTGACTGTCATCCTTCCCACAGAACCTGAAATGTACTTATAATTTAAGCATCATTATCTTAAAAAGAGATGGTGATGAGCAGGTATGCAATAGGAAGGCTTTGAAAGGAACAACATTACACCAATAAAGACATGTATAATCTACCTTCATCTTTCATTGACCAAAAAATATATAGAAGAAGAATAACCCTTCACAAGCCTCTTTTAATGTATATATATATATATATATATTCCTCTGTAAGTATGTGTTTCTCTGTTCATGTGTGTGCGTGTTGCATAATGTTTGCGATGTGTGCTTGTGTGTGGGTGGGTAGGTGGCAAGAAAAGCTTAGTATGTTGATATCAGCCAGGACCACTTTCCTTATTGTGATTGTTTTTATTTATTTATTTACTTTTTTTTTTTAGAGAGATCGGTTGGTCTTCACAGGGCTGAAGCGAATGAGAGGCATTATCTTGAGAAAGGAGAGGAGAAAAACTCAGAGGTGCACTGGCACCACTGAGCTCTGTGTTATGAGCATGTGAGTAATCACGCTCCATCGAACCGTTACCTCTCATTAGTATGATATGCAGCACTTTGTTGTGTCCCCAGTGACACTTATGTGGGTAGATGTACTTGTATGTAATCTACATGTCCTGTATTTGTGTGTGTGTGTGTGTGTATGTGCCTGTGTAGTGCTTGATGACTCTGACTTCAAAGCACTTGCAGCATAGGAAAGGTGAGTGTATATGTTTTTCTGAGGAATACTATACGTTCAGTGGTCTTTGTGCATCTATTCATCTCAACTGGGTGACACATTGATGTCCCTTTCTTCTTTTATTATCATTTTTTTGTGTGTCTCATTTTCAGCTGTCTTTGCCTTTCAGGCATGTCTTCATGTATGCAAGGATACCAGAATAAAGGGAGGGAGAGAGAGAGAGAGAGAGAGAGAGAGAGAGAGAGAGAGAGAGAGAGAGAGAGAGAGAGAGAGACAGACAGACAGAAGGATGGACAGAACAAACAGAACTGAGATCTGGGATCGACAGACACTTAAGAAGAAATGTTTCATGAAAATTAATGTTCCATTAAGTTCGCTATGAAACACAACTGAAAGCCACTTAGCAACTCTAAGCAACCAACTCCATAGCAACTGTTGCTTCCCATGCATTACTTAGCTATGTGCAGCGGCCACTAATTTAAGTTGATTAAAAAAAAAATAGTCAGAGGAAGTCTACCAGGGCAGTTTTACTCAAATGGATACTAAAGTTAAAAATGAAAGGCGAAGAACACAGAGTGAGCTTGGGGTCCTGGTGGGCATTAAGAGTAATTATTCTGGTCCTGAGTTGCCATAACTCTGGCCTTAATGAAGCTTTCTGCCTCTTGGTCCCAGGCAGGTGTGAAGCTGAGGAGAATGCTGATTGGCCTCCACCTTAGCGACGGTTGCAAAAGTACCCCCCCCCCCCCCCCCCTTTTTTTTCCCTCCTACCTTATAAAAGGCCTTCGGAACAGGGCGACAGCATGGGTCATCGCCCCATTTTAATGGTACTCTTACAATAAGTGAGTCAAGTGAAAGCATTTTCCTTTCCACCTTTTTTTCCTACTCCCCTTATCCTCTTTTCTACCGCTCTTCATATGTGTGACCTAAGCAGCTCTTACCAGGCCGCGGTGGGTCAGCACAGCGCCCCCTCTGGCCTTCCTTTCTCTGATATGGCTTAACTGGTTTGGATGAAGGAGAAAGCACTTGACATTCACATTCCTCAGGAGCCATTTATCAGAGCAATACTCATCATTTACACTGCAAAACGACTGGTTTTACACCGTCTCGCTTGACCTTTCTTTCTGTTTCCCAGTTGTGAGGTTTTTAAATGTCACTGACACATTAACTTGAAAGGCTTCACTGGAAAATGGGACACACACGGGACCTAACAGGGACCTAACAGCGGGACGCCGGACCTAACAGTGAAAGACACATCTCCATTTAATAGCCCTTAGATACAGGGCGCTTAATATCTACATAATTATTCATTCAGATGCATTTGTTCAAAGTGACTGTTGGTATTTCATAATGGTGATAAGTTCTAGAAATAACTGCAGCTTCGCTGTCATAGTTTCCACAAGAAGTCACGTGCATGACAGTATAGTTTCGATTGTAAGTTCATGTAGCTGTTGCACAGAATGTACCGCTTTTTGAGCACATTTTTAAATATTTTCTGAATATGCCCGAGAGTATGAACAAAACGAACTGACACCTGAACCAAGTTCATTTTTTTTCATTCAGCTCAAACATCATTATTATTATTATTATTGTTATTATTATTGTTGTTGTTGTTGTTGTTGTTGTTGCTGCAACTATTAGTAGTAGTAGTAGTAGCAGTAGTAGTAGTAGAAGTTGTCGTTGTTGTAACAGTAGTATTATCAGTAACATAGCACAGTAGTAGTATATCAATCGCAGGATCAGCTGCAAAGTTTGAGAGCATTCTGCCTTAATGGTTTATTTGGATAGTCCTATATGAATCTAATTATCATATCTAAGTGTCCACTGATTATGACATGGTAGTTTCTGAAGGGCTCTGTATGTGACATCAGATAGTTTTATGCTTTTAGGTCTCCATTAACCACTTCTACAGCTAGATGAGAATTGTTCTCAGTTTGTGGTAGCATTTGTACTGTTATGAAAGCACCTGTCACATCGATGAACTAATTATTGCATTCTGTGTTACCAAATTTAATGCATAACCCACACATTCAAAAGATCTGTCAGATATAAAGAGTAATTCAGGGAAGCGTCTATTTCGCTCTGTCTTACACACATTAACACAAGCACAATTTCCAAAGGCAACTCCCTCCCTTTCTCTCCCTTTCTCTCTCTCTCGCTCTCTCTCTCTCTCTCTCTCTCTCTCTCTCTCGCTCTCTCTCTGTGTCTCATCAGGAAGCACCTGGGTACCTGGACCACTGGGCTGGAACAGCAGCCAGAGGATGGGCACGCCCAGAGGGAAGCAGCGACGGCATGGAACCATCTCTCACAGCATGCCTGTCATGTGGCTTCCACCTGCCTGCCATCGATCAGGGACTGCACGAGCCTTTGTGGGAGGGGGGGGGCGTGTAGGCGGCGGGGGCCGGTTGGTTAAGGGAGGTGGGCTGTGTACTGAGCCAGAGAGAAAGGGATGGGGAGGGGCACTATGTGATAACCCAATTTGTTATCAGTGTATAAATATGGTTTAGAGAGGTGAATCACTGGGTAAGCAAATGAAAGGAAGGGTGGAATAACAGAGGGAGGGGAAGGAGGGAAGTGGGAAGAAAAACAAGGGGAAAAAGAGAAATACTGAAAAAGAAACAGCTTTAAATAGCGTAAATAATCTTGTGCTCTGTATCATTGAACACGAGAACATAAGCGCAGAACTAAACATAAAATCAACAGGTCTTAAAGGCAATTATAAATGGCTCCGGTTGAGGTTAAAAAAGAAAAAAAAAAAAAAAACGAAAAAGAAAATAAATAAATAAAAACATTGTTCATAAAATAAAAGACACTATTCAGCTTGATTCAGTCTGGTGCCTAAAATTAATTTGCCATGCTTGTAACAGAACAACTAAACCTTCACTGTCAGCAAAGTGGGCATGTCATACGTTGACAAGCGCGCGCCGATGAGATTTTGCATCTACTTCAACAAACAAACAGACTGTCTGAGGATAATGACATCTGTGTCACATGGAATTTTGTCCCAGAACTGTAACAGTGAAAATGTGCTCCTTTGGTGAAGGGGATATTTATACACCAATGACTGGAAACAGCACAGTCACCCTCCCCTTCCATCTCCCTGTCTGTCTCTCTCTCTCTGTCTGTCTCTCTCGGTCTCCCTGTCTCTCTCTCTCTCTCTCTCTCTCTCTCTCTCTGTATATATATATATATATATATATATATATATATCTACTGCAAATACACATTTTTTGCTGTAATACTGTGTAAATAACGAGTCAACTATGGTTTCATACAGAAAAAGAAAATTAAAAATAATAGGCATCATGTAAGAGCACACAGTTCTGAAGAAAAATATATTTTCAGAGGCAATGAATATTGCATATGAACATTTCACTTTGACAAGTTCCAAACAACTACATACCAGTATGGGAAAAGCTATAGAATGACTCACTTCACGTAGCCAAACACAGAGTTAAATATTAAATATGGAACGAAAGTTGCAAATCCTCAGTCTCCACACAGAGTCATTATGAATACAAGATTGAGGAATTATCCCAGCTTAAGAGGGTTTTGTACATGTTTTATATCTATGTATGTGTGCTCGGACTGAGCAGAGCTGGTGTGAGGTGGGATCAATTTGAAGAGAGGACAAGAATATTAACATGTTTGTGTGTGTGTGTGTGTGTGTGTGTGTGTGTGTGTGTGTGTGTGAGAGAGCCTGATTTTGTTTTTAATGTGATATATGTAACTAAAGACAGGAAGGCAATTCCTCATTAATGAGACAGTAAGGTAAGTACAGGGAGCTCAAGAAAATCAATAAAGAATGACGCAAGATAATCTGAATGCCATAGGCATCATATGAGCATCACGCAATGTATTTTAAAAAGAGTAAGGAGAGAGTTAGAAGCCACAGACAGCCCATTTCAATGACAACAGAGCACCAGAATCTATCCAGACCAACATTTTAGCCTTGGCACAGCAAATGGTTGAGAGAGAGAGAGAGAGAGAGAGAAAGAGAGAGAGAGAGAGAGAGAGAGAGAGAGAGAGAAGGCTGTGTTATACCCATTCCTCATTCTAGAGACAGCTCCAAGGGCATGTGAGTGGGGATGTTATGTAAACCAGTTCATAAGCAGTCCATTTGGGCACCTGAGCACGTCCACACCTGATAAACATACCATTAGAGGCCTCTCAGCCTGGAAACATGCAGGCCAATTTATGAGCAGGGTCATGCTGCCAGTCAGGGATGACATCCCTCACAAGCCAAGCTGACACCTCCACCGTACCTATATGCCTAAGCCAGAGCAAGACACATCAGGATCTATTGCAGAGCTGAAATGAAACAAAATGCAGCCTATTTGCTGTGTAAGACAGAGACAAACGTCGGTATTTCTTAGAGGTAGGATTATTAGATGTGATTTTCACTCATATGAACCGAGACACATCAGTTTTTGGATAGCTGAGTTCGAGTCAATCATACATTAATGATATGAATAGATCTCAGGTGAGAGACTCTATTAGTATGAGACTTATAGGCTTAAATATGGACTGAATTAGAGTCAGATCTACACGTATGTTTTAAACTAGTAAAATGAGAGACACAATATCCCTTTTACTGAGCTTCAGTAAGATCTAAAGAAATATTTATGATCTGAGATAACACGGAAACACGCCGAAACCTGCAGAAGAGAACAGGTGCGATGGGCATACACAGCCTCCAAAATGTGCCTTCCACGCAATGATAATATCAAATGAAAACATAAGTTCTCACATTAGTGGTATCAAAGAAGTCTACATATTTTCACACTGGTAGTATCAAACAAGCCCGGATGCCTTTAAAGCAAATAGCTTTAAGACAGCTGCACCAAACATTGGCTGCTCCGCAAGCTCAAAATGAATACATTATGCTAATTAGTCCACAACTTTACCCAAAAGGACAATGTTAGCAATAGTAACTCTTACTTATCCAAAGTCACTTTGTCAAATCAAAATGGCCACTTTTCTCTCTCTCTCTCTCTCTCTCTCTCTCTCTCTCTCTCTCTCTCTCTCTCTCCGTCAATCCAAAATCAACATTCAGCAATTTTTATTATTGTTTTTCTTTGATATAGCACATTGTTCACCCGCCATTTGCATCAAAATAATTACCCCATCAGGACAGAGAGTGCTGAATCAAAGCCCAGCCTAATTATGCTCTGTTGATGATGGCATTGGAATTTAAATTGTAAATCTGTGGAATCCCCCACCCGCATCTGCTGAGTGCATTGACACACGTTCAGCTTATATTACACAGCTCAACAACTCACCTCTTATTCTCCACGGCAGGCTTTTTCAGAGATGACAATCCACTCCCCACTTTATATTCAAATTTATACATTAATGTTTTGTGTAAGGCCAATTTATAGCCAGTTTTCAACATTTGGCTGTCACACACCCAGTCATCACTAATTTGCAATTTGTGACTTTGATAAAACCATTTTTTGCGGTGGGTGGGTTTGTGTGTTATGTTCACTGTGAGCTTTTGAATTTTCTGTGGGTGTTTTTTTTTTTCCCCTGTTGTAAACCATTAAAGCTTGCATTGTAGTGTGAGTTGTCTTTCTCTAAACTCATCATTTTCACTTTAACTTTCATATAAAGACTACGTTGCATCAATCATTAATAACACCAAACAGAAACATATCCCTATTTTATTCACTGCCTCATCTGAGGCCTGAGTTCAGGCTTAACCTTCAGGTTTTCAAAACCTTTCATTCCCTATAGTACGGTCCCAGTGCCAAAAAGTAAGCACCTCACTGGATAAAATGGAAATGCCGCGGAGAAGAACTTGGATGTCCGACACGAGGGTTTGCAGGGCCATTTTGAGGGGAGATTATCAAAGGGCCAACGCATACCATTACATTGTCAGAGGAAAGTGGAACAGCAGCAACAATAAACTTGGCATTTGCAGCCACGTCAACTATAATGTGCTTATCAGTCTGTTATAAAAGGACAAATAAACCTGAGCTGATCTTTATGTACCTGTGCAGCAGCAAAGCTAATAGATCTCAGGTGTCATTATTGTCAGTGTAATGAAGTCTTAGCGTACGAAGGTTATAAACTAAAGGTGTCTAATTCGCTCTAAAAAGATCAAATGTAAAGCAAAAAAAAAAAGAAAAAAAGACAAAAGTCATCAAAGAGCATATCTTTATCGGTTGATTTGAAATTTAGTATATATAACTGTAATTTGTAGACCTACTTTGATCGGTTCTCTCTTTGTCAGCTTTCTGTCACATGAATGTGATCTCATTCAGGATTGG
Organism: Chanos chanos; assembly: GCF_902362185.1. Lineage (NCBI taxonomy): Eukaryota > Metazoa > Chordata > Actinopteri > Gonorynchiformes > Chanidae > Chanos > Chanos chanos. The sequence goes on along the minus strand of NC_044506.1, from coordinate 12,054,913 downwards.
TGAACTGGAACTCTCTGTACAAGGGTGTGAATCTCTCTCTCTCTCTCTCTCTCTCTCTCTCTCTTACACACACACACACACACACACACACACACACACTCCTCTGTATATAAGTCACCAGCTTTTGAGCTTGTTATTGATGAAGCTGGAGCGGATGCTCTCCCTGGCCTCTCTAACACCTGCTCCCAGTGGTATGAATTCAACATCTGGACAGGTCAGTGAGCACAACCTGCTAAGGAGACCCATAACAAGTCTGGCACCACGCTCTCACAGACAGAGCCGACAGCATCATCACAGCGCTGCAGGTCTCATTCAAAATCCATCATTCTTACAATTTAGCTCGTTTTAATTGGTCACTAATTAACTACATTAAGGTGGAATAACAGGTGTGATTTTGGATCCTTGGGAAAATGATGAGTCTTTGTTAATGAAGCTTAATCATAGATAAAGGAACTATTCAGCCAAAGCCTTTAAACTTCAATGTGTCATCTTCCTGTCCTGACGTTCTCACGAGGAACCGCCAGTAATTGTCTTTCTAAGGGGAAATATCAGAAAAGGATGAAGCAGCAATTATTTTCCAGTCAGTCATTTCATTTTTATTTTTTTTTCTACTGAAACCCAGTTGATGGGAGTCATTAAATAAAGTTACTGTTTTGATGTGCGGTTGACTTTTAAGTTGGCCAATTTTTTATTTATTATTATTATTTTTTTAAGTACTATATGATCCAACAGGCTTTCTGGAATTGCAACTCCTGACCCATCGGTCTCTGACTGGTAAAAATGGGCTTGCAGTGAACCATAGAGAACTACAGGCTACAGTATGCCCTATAGCGCGATATAACTATCCAATTTCAAGGTCATGTGCTCATAGCCAACAAACATAATTCTGAAATTGGATTTTTGAGAGTTTGGTAAACTGCACGGGATACACACCCTAAAGGGAGCTGTTGAGTTGATTTTTTTTTTTCCTTTTCCTTGCAATTTCATGCACACCGGTTCCACGAAGAGAGCATGGAAACCAGAACCACTAGAACTGTGAGTATGGCAAAGGAGCTGACAGGAGAACTTTGTAGTAAAGGTGTTAAAGTCAGAGGACAGGATTAAATTGAACACATTTATAAGTTATAACGAGACATAGGATTGGTCAGCTCATATCCTCTGCTTAAGCCATTGGCTGTCTTGGTGCATGTGCAAATAGCTTCTGTCATTCTGATTGGTTTGCTGATCTGGATCTCTCCTTGTAACCTGGCAGGTAAGACTTAATGAGGATGGACTATCTTTGGAGCTCTGCTTGTGCAGGTTCTTTTTAAATATCATTATAATATCAGACATTCTCTGGTTGTCAGAAACTTGAAAGGGAGTGAAAGAAGCAGACTTAAAGTCAGTATTCTTCTGTTCCTCGAGAGAGTGCAAGTGTTAGAGCATACACACACACACACACACACACACACACACACGCACACACACACGCACGCACGTGCACACACATGCGCACACGCACGCGCGCTCACATACACACACACAGACACACAGACACACACACACACACACACACACACACAAACTTTAGCAGTGGTTTCCATTTGGTTGAGATGTTCTCAAATGATTTCCTGCCAGATATGATTTCTGCGGCGAAGGGTGGCAGACGCGTAAGGGTGGGGAGAGTCTAGAGGTACAAAAGGGAAAGAGGGCGTGTGTCTCAGGTGCACTACAGGAAATGAAAAATGAAAATGAAAATAAAAAAAAAGAAGAAAAAAAAAAATGAAAGTAATACTTGTCAAGAGGAACTGTCTGGCATGCTTCATCGAAAATTAATAATGTACTTTTGCAAATTTGCAGCATTATTGTGATGGAGCAGGGGAACAGAGCAGGAGACAGGTCTGGAGAGAAGGGGTTTGGACATGGGGAAGAATGCTGATTAATCTTTCAGGAGAATGAAGCCCACAGGGATCAACTGCGCACCACATCTCATACAGCTTTATAACCTGACCTGATCTCTGTGTATGCCACTCCAATCCAATCCTACAATGCAACCATGTGCAGGAGTGTGTGTGTGTGTGTGTGTGTGTGTGTGTGTGTGTGTGTGTGGGTATGGGTGTGTGTTTGTGTGTAGACTGAGGTAAAATAGCGGAGTATTTCATCTTCTTCATATGACTGATGGGTGGTAAAATACGTTGTGTTGGAGCATAGCGTATTTGTGTGTCATAAACAATATGACACTACTTATTGGTCCTCCAGGAGGAAATCACACACAAACAAACATACACATACACTCTCTCTCTTGCTCTCTCTCTCTCTCTCTCTCTCTCTCTCTCTTTGGTTATTTGTCTCCCTATCTGCAGTGTACACTGCCAGTGATTTGTGTGTATGGATATGCATGTGGGCCGGAGGCTGTGATGTGCTTTGTGGTGGGATATGTTCACATAATTCATGTAATAGAGAGTGGGAAAATAAACATGTTCATGTGCACTTGCTGAGCCGTGCTGTGGGAGCCATTCTGTTTGGCCATCATTTAAGCCCAAGATTTAAGTCTGTTGCACACAGCTATTGCTTTGCCAGTGCAAAGAGGTCACTTTTCATTGCTTAGGTAATGTCTTGTAGGCTTTTTTTTCTTAAAGAGAGGAGTAACACTCAAATGCTCAGATCAATTTCATGGCTGGATTCATCTGAGCCATAGAAAAACATGAATTAGTGTTGCAATCTAATCACACCACAGTTTTTCTTTTTTTTTTCTTTGTGTGTGTGTGTGTGTGTGTGTGTGTGTGTGCATTCATATCCATCATACCTTTCTCCCACTATGATCATCAAATGAACCATTGCATCAAAGGGTCTCACATCACACCAGGTGAAATGTTTTCACTTTAAAGGCGTTGTGAAAATTTGGTAGACTTTAAAATTTCATTTCATCCAAAAGACTGGTATTTAGATGAGCACTCTTCGGTGTGTGAACAACATCAATGGCTTTATCTTTGGCAGACATGAAAATGACACTAGGACAATTTCATCATCATCCAGAACAAAAATAGATTGATTCAGAATTCTGTATTGTTTTGTAATTAGAATTTTTCCAAGTTCTATATTTTAGTGCATTGTTTCTACTTGTTGATTTAATAGGTTTGAGACAATGTGGATGGTAAGCAAAAAACGAACAGCTTGATTTGACAAGAGGACCAATGTAAGAAGGGCTTCACCAGGGTTAACTCCCTTTGTGTTTGAATCTACTTCAAGTTAAAGCATTAATTGGACGTCACTTTACCAAAAAAACAGATTCGTTTGTCCTCAGGTCCAAATCAGTCTTGTGATGGATATTCTTTGTCTTCTTCTGATATCAACCAAATGTTTTCTTCTCATTGAAAACTAACTGAAACATTGTCAGCTATTACTGATACCCTGTGAAGTGGTCTTAGCACCTTTTCTGGAATCCTATTATGTAATAGCTTTCCTTGCAGTTCCTTCTGTTAGAGTTTGTTTGTTTGTTTGTTTGTTTGTTTGCTTTCTGTAGGAAACAGATCTTACTAAACATTAAACATGATTCTTTTGATTTTTGTTCTTTTGCGGCCTGTAAATATACATTTCGCTGGAATTGTGCAACCACACCCTGTGTCATTTTTGTTCAAATGCCTGATGTTGTCCCATTATTTAGAAGAAAGAAACTAAACTTGGGATCCTACATATCTATCGTAGCCTTCCCTATCCAAAATTACTATTATTATCATCATCATTAGTAGTAGTAAAAATAACATTAGTATTTCTTTTTTAAAGGAAAAGGGAATTCATTGTTTTTCCACCAAAAGTCTGCAGCTGTAGTATTTTTCTATTTGAGCTGCTTCATTATTCCCACCATAAATGAGATGGAACACTAATGTGACCCTTCAACAGTGCTGCAGAGGAACAACATTGAAAAAGATTCATTTAAACGGAGGTAGGAACTTGATGGGCCGTTGTAAAAGCTCAGAAAAGAAGCAGAGAGCAAAAAAGGCACCCGTAAAGGCCAGGCATGTTTGTAGCCTTGTCCACAATCCATCACAACTACCCCATTAACTGCTAATTCATTGATTTTACATGACCTCCCCAACATGACATGCATTTGAGCACCACATATAAATGTTTTGGGGTTTTCAAATTTTGTGTTAAATGAATATATTACAGAGAAAGTCATGTGCATTTGAATTGCGTTTACTGTACGAACAATTGATTGTTCAGTTGAAACTGGCAGGGGATTTTCTGATGTACAAATGCCATGTGGTGACATTCAAGAAATTGAATATAACTGCTCAGTTACTATATGAATGTAACTGCAAGGGATTTGTTTGACAACGGCCACCTGGGATTGAAGTATTCTTGTTTAATGAGCACTTGGTATGAATGACAAGCTAGCCTTTTCAAAATCATTGACTACATTGGTAAAACATCATCCGTGAACAGACATGCAAAGATTGTCTTTAAAAAAAAAAAAAAAGAAAAAGAAAAAGAAAAGAAAAAGTAAAGACCTTGGTAATTACCGCTGACCTTGACAAGCTGTCTTCTAACAAGATGTTTTCTTATCGCCCTCTCTTTCATGGAGCTACCAAGAGGAGTGTGAGAGAAGAAATAGCATTTTTAGATGTTTTCTCAAGAAAATGTTCTCGCCTTTTGATTAAAAAAAAAAAAAATCACAACATGGTGTCCTTGTTCATGCTCTTTCCTTTTTTTAACATCTGTTCTTCTGAGTTTAGGTGAAGAGAAAATTAAGTGAACTTCATAGGTTTCGTGCTTGACTCCAAAGCAGTATATCAACAAGGAAAATAACGGCGTCTACCGTCTCCTGTTCGCTTATCCCCTCACAAATAAAAACAGTCTACGCCAAACAAGGTGAACGCCCACAGCGCTGTTAAAGCTCCCTCTCTCTCCACACGCCAATCATTTCAGAAGTTAATTCTGTTTGTCTTTACTCACATAATCTTCAAAGATTGTGACTCGTTTGAAGGAGAAAAAGAGCATGCAATGCCGCGAATGTATGTTTGTACTGAGATGTCTCAGAGCTATGGTAGCATCAATCAATGGAATCATCTGAAGGATTCTGCAAGGGAATGTTTCTATATGGGCAGGGAGAAAATGCACTGAGAAATGAGCTACTGTCCATATATTGACCACACACTGGCCATATAAACTTATATACTTAGTCTGTAGATTTGTATCTTGACTTTGCAGTGCATGTGAGGAGAATATTGCAAAGACTATGATCTAAAAGTTAATCTTACATGAAAACATTATTGCTTGTACTGAATTAAGTAAACAGCACTTGTGTTAAACATATGCAAACATTTAGTACTGCCAGTAACATTTACTTGATTCACTCAAGGCAATGAATTTGCATAATGCTTTCAAATAAAGTTTTCAAACTAGATTTTACAGGGAAGTAATTAGATAGTAAGTTCAACCAGCATAGTCTCTTTTGATGGAAAGCGGACTTCTAAGGGGATTAACACAATAAAAAAATATGTTGGTAGATTTTTTTTTTTTTTTCTTCCCCGCATACAGTGCATACAATAAATTTGGCAAATACCACTTCAGCTCAGTCTCCTACTGGTCATGTCTCAGCAAATGAAATCATTTACCCAGTAAGAGAGGGCATGTTTGTCACATCCAATAAAGCTTTCATTGTTCTTGTGAGAATAAAGCCAATGACTTAGGGGGACAGTGGAGGTGAAGAGAGAGTGGGAGAGCAAGAGAACAGTAAGGGGAGACATCATCAACGGCTCATTCACGCTGATTCCAAGGTCATCTCTTCTCTCTACGTAGCACATAAACGTTGTATGAAACGTCGTTCATAGCCATTGCAAAAACATTAAGAGAGATGGCAAAACATAGGCTTAGCATGACACGAAGCCTACAAAAAAAGACCATCACTGACGTGTGCTATTCGGAGGGAAAGGACAAGTAGGGAGAAACAGAGAGGGAAGAGACGGGAAATGGAACCAGTATTACAGAGAGGAGTAACACTGGATTTGATGTGCTTTCTGCAGCTCTGATATAGGGTGAAAATTGTGAGGTCCATGAAGACAAAAACCGCAAATCTGAAATTCTCTGAAGTGGTGCGTCGTAGACGACTTACTGTCTTCCACTGTAATCAGCTGGTGAGCTTAAAACCACATTTGCTTTTACCTAAAACATGACTGCCTGTATAAAGCTTATTAAAAGAACACTTTGACTTTGAAAACCATTTCTGTTTCATCTTTAACTCTGGTAAGTCATTTCAGAGGAAGCATTGCAGTCAATATGTGGTAATTACAACATATCCTTTTGAAATACAACACAAGTAAGCTGCAACGCTGACAAGCATTTTACAGTTAATTGCTATAAACGTTGACATGAGGGTTTAACAATGAGGAAGGTATCGCATTTCGAGAAGATCAGAGAGTTACACATACACTATGAGAGAGGAGCTTTCAAAGCACATATCCAGCCACTGCACGGTGGTTGCAAAGTATTTGTACAGCTTTGGATTAGTGTAATTAGTTGTGTAATAAAAGGTATTGGCAATAAGAATCATTGTGCATGTGCATTTCAGCATAGTCTCTCTCTCTCTCTCTCTCTCTCTGTTTTTTTTTCCTGTTGGATTGCAGGGTCTCTGTGGCTCTAGAATAACACTAAAGAAAGGCTAATCTTGCAGCCATCCTCCTCAGGATTGGTGTTCTGTTCTTGGGCCAGAACACTTGGCCAAGTCCCTTGCTCAGTCAATAGCTCCACTCTGCAGGAGGCCCTCCTTGGCTGGCAGTGGTGGAGGCAGGAAGGGAGAAAAGCGAGTGAACGACACTGAGAAAGAGAGAGAGAGAGAGGCGGGATTTGCCGGGTTGGAAGAGCATGACAACTCCTGTAGAGAGAGCACAGGAGCTGGACGCACACAATGAAAAGCGGTTACATCTGCTGCCGGGTCCTTGGAAAGAGTCATCTCCGAGACGGAAAAAAAAAAAAAAAAGGAAGAAAGGGAGAGAAAAGAATGGTTGAAGACGAACGTCGTCAAATTGGCTACCTAGTCACGTGGAGTGTGACATTTGCTGCCTTGTGGAGAGACAAGACAGACAGAGGCCTCAGGCTTTGCAGAAGCGTGGGTTGAAAAAGACGTGAGGATTAGGAGAGCCTGGCGTGGCTGGGGGGGTGGGCTGCTGAATGGCTCCTGTCTGCCTGAACACACCCTCAATGAGCTTTTTTGTCAGGTGGAGAGGTGTGTTGAAGAGTGACTGAGAACTACCACAGCGATAAAAGTTCACAACCGCACGTCCTCTGGACCAAGTACAGGAGGTGTCAGGCTTGAGGAATGGACTGAATGAATCACACTCGAGAAGAACACAACAAGAAAAAAAAAAATAGTGGAAGCAGAAAACAAATGGAGTATGGAGAGGAAACCCTCCTGTGCAAAAGTTTTCCAACTGAGAGAGATAAACATAGGTGGGGTAAAGTAATGCTGTGGTGAAGTGACAGATGACAAATCCAGGAATGGTGGAAGGAGACGGACCAGAGGTACAGAGAATAAAGATTGGTTTATATAGAGGCAAAAGAGAAAGTATATCAAATTGATGACAGGTGAGAAGAAAGAAAGAGAGAGAGAGAGAGAGAGAGAGAGAGAGAGAGGGAGGGATCTAAGATAGGTAGAAAAGGAAATCAAAGCTCTAGTGAGAGACAGAGAGAGAGAGAGAGAGAGAGAGAGAGAGAGATACATGAAGTAAAGTTTCCCACTGATTCTTGTCCTTTGTGATGTCTGTCAAACCAGGAAAGAGGGAGCAGTGGAGGAGGAGAGAAACACTCCCTCTCTGTAAGGAGGAGTAATTTATTTTCCCTTTCTTATCAAAGCAGTGTGCCTAACTGTTTGTACTCCGCTAAGCAAATTTTGATGGGTTCAGTATTCCCCCCCCCGCCCCCGCCTCCCAACCGCAATTTTTTTTCAAGGCAAAAAGTAATTACTGGCACTCTCCTAAAAACCATGTTGATGAATGGGATTCTCAGAGAGGAAGAAATATCTAAAAACACAAGTCTCAAGAAAAAAAACCAAAAAACAAAAACATATAAAGTCTATAAATATCGGCTTTAATGATGAAACACTTCCTCCTTCAACCGATTTGTTTAGTCTCTCTCTCTCTCTGTCTCTGTCTCTCTCTCTCCAGATGCTTATACAGATGCCTGCACACAGGGTGGTGGTAGTAGGGTGTGGGAATGGCATACTGAACAGAAGAGGCTTGTGCATCACAGGGAGACGTTCGATATTATTCGTTTTTGGTATTACAGCACAGCCGAGGTGATTGGTATCGATAAAAGCCTTCGATGCTGGCGCGACGGCATTGAAGCAGCGGTACTTTTGAAGCTCTCTGCTGTAAAATAGAACCTATTAATATGTATTGCTCAGGCAAAGCGTCCCCACGGGCTTGGATGCTGTATTATTCACAAGGAACGTGAGCAGTTAAGTCTTATTAGCCTACTTACTGAGAGAAGAACAGCACGTGATTCGTCTGCAGTTGTGCGAGAGAAACAAAAAAAAAAAAAGTTTTTGTAGTTAATTCGTGGTGTCTGTCACCATGTATGGATTTAAACAACTCTTAAAGCTCCTGCTGCTATATTAGCACTTCACAAACTTTTAAACTGAGAGTCAGTCTTCATATCTGTCCCCCTCCCCCCCCCTCATTCTCTTAACGTAAGATTTATCCGACTGCACTCAGACAAAAAAAGATGGCCGTCAGTGACATATACCTTGAGTTTCAAATCATCTGCAAATCTAAAAGCGAGAAAGAGAGAGAGAGAGAGAGGGAGAGAGAGAGAGCTGTCATTTTAGATGCATAATGACGTAGGCAGAGGAAGACACTGACAGTACATGAATAAAAAATATATATAAATACATACACACATACATACATAAAGACATATACATTTCATTGCTGTAGGTTCTTGCCAAATACAGCCCCAGTAGATGGTGTCTCTAACCCATGGAGCACACCAGAGGAAACCCTCCCTGAGGGAGCTTTGGTATGTTGGATTAGTGTTTGGAGCTTCATACAGCAGCTCCTGCAGGAGGACGATTGCTCACCCATCAGCTTAACAAACATCCTTATATTCTAAGAGCAATAACTTCACTCAAGCTTTATGATCAAGGATTTTTTTGTTGTTGTTTTTTTCTTTTTACTTCTACATACAACAGCTATGGATACTCTAAGCACTCTATATCAACAGTTCAGAGTTATTCAGTGAAGGAGTAGTGCACAGGCTTCTCAATCCTTTCAGTAGGAACAGGTAAGAGACACTCTATTCTATATTTGTCCATATCAAACAACTGTACACTATACACAGCACAGTGCAGAGAAACCACTTAATGCTGTCAGTTAAAGAGAGAGAGAGAGAGAGAGAGAGAGAGAGAGAGAGAGAGAGAGAGAGAGAGAGAGAGAGAAATAGAAGCACAGAGGGGACTGCTAATGACAGAATCAGTCTCGTGGACAGTGACATATGTGTTATGTGAGAGTGGGGCCAGATGTCAGTATGATATTGACTAAGAAAACAGGAGATATAGAAAGACGTAGCAGGAGAGAAGCGTGAGGAGTGTGTCATCCCTGCACCTGGAGAGCTTTCAGAAACCAATTAAAACTTGTCCCTGTTGCTGCTCTCAGCATAAACGTTCTCCTCATGGAACACACATTAAGTTTTCTCTTCCAGCAAATGTTGTATTTACTATAAGTTTGCACATTCTGGGTCACTATATGTACTTATGTAAAAAAAAAAAAGAAAAAAAAAAGAAAAAGAAGCTACTTAGGCTATTAGTCAATAATGGTCAGACTGACGGCTTGTCTGGGAGACCAGGGCCTCTGTCAGGTTGTCAGGTGACTTGGGTTTTTGACATGTTCTGTGAGGCTTGGGTCAGTTTTTTTCCCCCCTTTTGATTAGAATTCTATCGTGACTTGACCATTGCCGTGACGACTCTATCTCGCAGAAGCTTCAAGTGGACATTTGGTCAAGCCCCTGGGAGCCGAGGAGCTGACAGAAATATGTGGATGAAATATGGAGCTGACAAGAAAAGAGGAGAAAAAAGAGAGAGAACGAGAGGGATAAGACTGCAACCCAGAAGCGGGGTGAGATTAAGAGATAGGTGGTTAAAGATAAAAGTTGTAACGAAGATACATATATAGATTTTTTTTTCCCTTTTTTAAGTCACTGTATAAAAGTAAACAGAGATTTCAAAATTCCTCTTTTACTTTTCTTCCTTTTTGATGAGTTAATGAAAGACTGAACTTTATTCATATTTAAGAAAATAAATGTTTTTCATAACACTACGCAAGTATGCATGCGTGTGTACATACATGTATATACTTTTTGCCTTTAACTAAAATAAGCCCACTGCAGCATGCAACAAACTGTAACTGCACCACTCACACACTGATCAAAGAGAAGGAACAGAGAATGACCCAAAGGTCCTTTTTGTTTCAGACTCAGAAATTTTAAGACTTTAGCATCTTCTTTAAGCCACATCTGACCCAATCTAATTCCAATTTATGAACAGTTCATTGTAACAGTGAACTAAATTGACTGATTATGAATAGCTATAAATACCTCTAAACCAGCATCAAAATAAAACTTTAATTAGCAATTACAGAAAAGCAATATGCTAACTATGGGAAGCTATTTAAGGACACCTGAAAACCCATTTATATGTATCATGTATATGTAAAATGTATCAGACCAGGACAATTAGAATTGGATGAAACACAAACAAAATTGGAGAAATCAAGGTGAAAGGATTTTTACAAAAAAGTACACTAAACAATATATTTTATCAACTTGTCACTGTGGAGTAAGCAATGGGGAAAATCATTTGATGGGCAGAGAGATTACGACAAACACAGTCATGGTCATGTGTAGTGTAACCAGCCCAGAACAAACAAGGGTTTGTCCTGACCTCAGGGTAGGGAGTCAAACACCACGGCAAAAAAGAATTAAAGGCTTGAATAAAGCATCCAATTACTGGGAAACGATTTACAGAAAGGAGTTTTACCCTGTCCTTGACTGGCTCATCTCCGGCATGAACACACATCTCTGTTATTCTATGTGTAAAACGTTCAAGATGAGTATTGTGTCCGACGCTTCGACAGTACAATATCAAATCCGACTTTAAGTGGAAAAGAAAAAGTGAATGGTTGAATTTAATGAGATACGTTGCGTCATTTATCATCCTTAATGATGATGCAAAAAACAGATCGTTACATATTTACGAACTTTTGTTTTCAAACTCGAAACATCAGGTAGAGCGGGCACAAAGACGGGTGATTCGCAGTAATTGTTCTCAATATGCCGTTTTCATGCTATATTTTGTAATGGAAAGAATTTTCTTGAGCAATAGCAAAAGACTTTCAAAGAGAATTGCTACCATGGAAATAATAGTTAATTAGATTTTACTGTGGTTCCACCAGCTCGGAAAGATACGGTGTGCACCATCTTTTGAGTCACGCCAAGTCCAAAACTATTAATTTGTGTCACTCCCAACTCTTAAGCGAACAGGCAATCCATTTTCTTAATGCATTAACTTTCCACAAGCTATTTAATAGCATATTAAAATAACACGGTACATCAAGTCCAGTCTTTATTAACGACATCTCTTTTTTTTTCTTCTTTTGGGCTTAAATAAAGAAAAGAAAGAAAAAAAAAATAATAATAAAAAAAGATCTGTTATATACAGTAACACCAATGTACCGTTCTCTCAGCCAAAGGACCCAAATCAAAAGGAATACTTATTTTGTATATTCCCTTGAAGTGCAGTGCATGTTGGGAAATAGTCCTGCAAGAGATCTGTGCGAGCAGCTGGTGCAGTATCTGTACTAAACATCAGCGGCAATGATGAAGCATATTTATGCACCGCTGAGCTGCCAATAAGAAACGGTAAAGAGAGAACACAACAATAATTCTAAGTAGCTTATTTTCACCATTTTAATGAGGCAATGAGGGGCTAAGCTTATTACCTGTGTTACTTGCTGAGTCTATGGTAATGAATTGAGAACTGCTTCACTTTTCTTTTTAGGAAAGGCATACAAGTATCATGAAACCTTCATGGGATGAATAAACAAAAAGGGAGGGGGGAGAGCTCCCATGTTTTTAGCGTTAAGGGGTTTGACATCAATATGCCAAATCAATCCATTCAACGTTGGACACTGAATTGTCTTAACTAAAGAATGAAAAATGAATAGTTAGAGCAATTTGCAACATCGTGCAATTACCCGTTCTCATTCTTGACAGGAGAGAATGTGGGAGACCATCAAGGCTTATATATTATCTATGATATGTAAGACATGAAAGAGCTAATCACACAGGTCACAACACATTACCATGTGCTTCCTCAGTAAGGCCTCAGCTCAACTACATCCATTGCATCAAGAAAGTGAAACACATGACACATAATTTGCTTATGTCAACTTTCCTAAAGCTAGCCACACCCAGTGAGGCTCCACCATTTAACAATCAATAACCATGAAGAAACGTTATGACTTATCAGTCAGTATGATTATAATCATTAGAATTAGCCAGTATGTCTGCTCTCTCTATTAATGAAAAGAGAAATATATTATCAGTAATACTGAAATGACAGTATGTTTGTTGATCAAGAGTAGGACTAACTACTCTTAGGACTAATAACTTCTTTAGAATCCACATCTTAAGGTTTTCAGAACTCTCACAGTTTTGAATGGCCAGTCATTGACATCAATCCGTGTCTAACAAGCTCTTCCAAGGAGATGAGCCCCAATATGTAAATAACACAAGATAAGAATAGTCGCATTTCTTGTGACAGAGAAAAAGCAAACTGAATGTTTTTTTTTTTTTCTTTTTTTCCTGATAGAGAAAGACGACACGATACATGTGACCAACACACTCTGTAGCATCTTCCCAATCTATTGTCTCCCTTTGAGCTGCTATTCTGGTGGATTTAACTGGTGTGTTGCTAACAGGTGACCTGCTGGCCTTTCATGTGTATTACAAGGAAAGTAATATAGTTGAAGCATCTCCCACAGGGCTTTGTGATTGGTGTATTCCCTTACATGTGTTGCCATCTGAGCCAACAGAGCCAGCCACTCACACACTGTTTCTTTTAAAAGTAGCGTGTCACCTTTAAACTTCCAAGCACATAATCTCCAGGTTTTCTATTCTAATGACAGTATCTGATATTCTGACTAATTCATCCATTAAAAGAGACGGGTAATTACAAGTTTTTGGCACGGTTAGGAAATAAACATGGAAGTTGACAGGAAGTACATGAAGGACATTAAAAAGGAAGAAAGAGCAGCGCTCTCTTTGAACTATTTATTTATTTATTCTTTCTTTTTTTTTTTTTTTTCTTTTTTTTCTCCAACAACAAAATTAAAATAGAAAATCCCATAGGTAAGTGTCTTCAGTATGATCAAAGGAAAACATTGTGTCTGAGGATAAAAATAATAGTAAAATGATCTTGGAACCACAGTCTCTGTTTCGGAAGAGTGCAGCGAAAGCCATTTTCTTATGTATATCATCCCTTTTTCTCTCTCTGTCTGGAAATCGGAGAGAAGCTGTGGAAGGAGGATGGGTAGTCAGCAAAATGCAGTGTTCATTTCATGCATAGTAAAAGCTGGAGGACATACAGTCATTCTCTCCTTCCCTTTTGATATAGACTGTGTGTGTGTGTGTGTGTGTGTGTGTGAGAGAGAGAGAGAATAAGACAGTGTGTACATGTGTAAGCCTGCCTGTAAAAGTTGATATCATAAGCATAAACATGAGACAGTGTCATAAATATAAATGTGTGCGTGTGTGTGTGTGTGTGTGTGTGTGTGTGTGTGTGTGTGCGCACGCTTTCTGAGTTTGAAAAGTTTATGGGGTTGACCGAGCTGTGACAGCCATCTCTATGAGCAGTAGTAATAATTTGTTGCTCCCCTGCATATTGGCGAAGCGTGCTGTCTCCTCATTCGTCTCCTGTACTTTCCACCGTCCACGTTGCGAATAGAAACACAGTGCTTAAGGCAGAACACTGCTGAGAATCGATCTTTAAACAGACGGGGAAAGATTGAGTTGAGATTCTGTTTTCCCATATTCAGCCGGAGGACAAAAAAATGGAGAACATTAATAAGCCTTCATAGCTCCAGGTGCGATGGACGTGAAACAGCGAAAAGCCAGTAAGGGAAAACAAAACATGCAAGTACATACGGTGTGGTACAGTAACTTCACACAGTGATACATACAAAGAGATAAAGACAATGTATAAGAAGTGTCCCATATTCCCAGCTCATGTAGGATCTATTGACTGTTTTCATAGCTCTCATGTTTCTCACTTACAAAGTGATAAAGGTAAAGGGTAGAGAGGAGTTTGGTTTCAGCAGGGAGCCTTACACTGAATGGAGACATCCAATTTTACATAATGTGACATACCATTTGGACGGTGGGCAATCTGGCCTATAATCGAAAAAGCACAATTTTCTTAAACGCTGATTGCTAGCGACTGACAATGGATAGGAGACACAGTTTAAAGTATTATAAAACATAGCATTCCCCTTGAAGGCTACAATTTACCTTTGCTTGCGGTAATGCAATTACAGGAGAGAATAAAGCAATTGCTAGGTCATGCCGGATGCAGAGGAAGGAAGAGCAACTGCAGCTATGATTTCCACGGCTAGCGGTCGGGGAGAAAATCATGAGTGATTTCTCGGGCCGTCTCGGATTTGACAATGTCTCTGAGTACATGGAGTGTATAGTTAGAGAACAAGAAAGCCCACTGGGTCTGGTGAAGATATAAAGACTGAGCTCTGCAATAAGTCTACACGGCCTACAGGCACACAACGATATGTCAACACTCGGCCAAGACGGTTGCGACGGATGAGTAAAATCGATATGTTTCAACAATCACAGTTTGATTCTCAGACTTCTTATATTGTCAGAAAATGGCAGCAAACTGCTGAGTTCACACCACTATCTTTGAAATGGCCCTTCTGTTGAACGGCACACAGGCCGTTAACAGTACCCATTTAAATGAGTGAACCATACGTCCAACAGAGAGTTCTCAACCACTATTCACACAGCTGGTGTGTGTGAGGCAAAGGCTTCTATACCTTTCAAAGTTTCAAAAGGGGGAGCTAAGTATATAACAACAGGAAAGCTTTAGACAAAATTCCAGCTCTAGTCATTCAGCTCTTAGTTAATTACTACCGAGTGACATAGCAACACTCATCTACAACACTGGAGAATCAATAACATCAACACCCTCACTAGTTACTATCACCAGTCAGTCTATGGCTCATAACTTTTATTAATAAATGTTCCAGAAAATTTGGTTGGATGTGAGGCTGCAGCAGTAAAATCCACTCATAACCAAAATCATCAGCTGCATACTGTTGTTAAGCAGGTAATATAAAGGTTTAATGCAGGAGCAAAAAATAAATAAATAAAAAGCAATACTAACAACAGTTTGAGGAGAATAAGAGAGAATGTAATGATAATGAGTAGCCATGCTTTATCAGAGCAGAGTTGCGAGGCGTCTCCTAGCAACCTGGTACTCGTTGTGCATGACTCTCTGGCATTTGCAAATTTTGACATGCTAGGGTTTAATTAAAAAGAACAAATTAGTCTCAGGTTAGCTGCAAATGTGTGACTAAGAGATCCGCTTTTTTAATGTTTCATCCTGGACAAAATTGCAACATGGAACAAAAGGCAGTGAGGAAAAAGGAACGGTTTCAAACATTTATATTGCACTGGACTTGGAGTTCAACGTTAGAAACACAAAGAACTTTTGAAAAGTGATTAGCTTGAGCCGCAAAAGCACATGTTAGTGTGTCTCCGACGAACCAACCAATGATCATCATTCTGTCAGTCAGGCTTCATGGATATCCAGAGTACTGCTTCCATCACCGGCATGTGCCAACGTTCCAACGTTTGTGAGCTGAAACTCACAAAGGGGGCAACCGCTGCCCCACAACCCTACCCAAGCATAACAGAAATGGATCTATTTAAATTCCAGCAGGTGTGTAAACAACAGCGGGCATTTAGACATCAACAGGGGGATTTGATAAGCGCTGCCCAGGACGCAATCCAAGTTCCCCTTTCCGACACAGCCCATTCTAAATCCTTTCATTCTATTGCCTTTCCCTTACTCTGGTCAATTTTACCCACACAAACAGAGAAGGTGAGGAAATGTACAAACACTATAATTCAGCTGAAAGCTAACAATGATTTGTTTGTCTACCTTTTGCTTCAAAACCTGCAGCAGAAGCTTGCCTACAGGAGTGCAAAAATCAATTTCGGGAAATGCCGATCCACACAATTGAGTATTAACGACCAACCTGTGAGAAAGGCAGAATTGTTTTGTGTTTTAGCCATTATAATAGTAAACTGAGGACACATTCTCTTTTTATGGCTTCACAGCAAAAGCTGTTAATGGATATATGTCCACACACCAGAGATATTGGTCGACTCAATACAAAGCTCTGAAACTTTTTGTACTATATGAGTACTCGGTAGGTCAGAACACTCTAGTGTCTAAAAATGTATGTCCATTAGAGAAATTATAGATATTGGTGGACATGTAATAACATAATAACACAATCAAAATGACTCAAGCCTATGTAATAAGTTTTCTGAATTATTTAATTATTTCTGCTCTCGAAAGATGGCTCTTCAGTTGCTTTTGTTTTGTCTTTGTTGCTATTGATATTCACATTTTAGTTTTACTTCAGTGACTTTATTGACATCACATTGTGTGGTTTGTGTGCTTAGCTTGCAGCAGCTGGAAATACTTTTCAGTGGCATTCCCATTAATTCAAAGTTTTCCTCTCTTCACTTAGCAACTGAAAAAGGCTAATGTAAATGAGAAAGCTGCAAACGGACTCTCTCTCTCTCTTGCTCTCTCTCTCTCTCTCTTAGCCTCTTCTGTCAGCTCTGTGAGTGACTGTAACTGTAATTATAAGCATGCTGTAATTTCTCATGCCACCAAATTCATATCTGCACCACTTCTCAGTGTGCACATCCCTGTGCACGATTATTAACCATCAATTCCTCTCGCTCCGTTTTTGTCAGCTTTTTTAATGAAACACTGCCTCGCCTTCTACAGAGCTGATTAATAGAGAGGCCCTACCCTTGCTTCTGCGCTACACCTCTCGACAGACCCCTGCCCCCCCTTCCCACACCCCACACACACACAAAAAAAAAAAAAAAAGGTCAACCGTGCTTTGCCGAGCTCTGGGGGTAGACAACACACTAAGATCAAAAGCGACTGTAACAAAATGGAGGGGATTAAGTGATGTTCTTTGACATTTGAGTTGTGTAAATTGAATAAGCCTGCGCTTGCCCTTTTCCTCATCCAAAGTTATAAATATATATGCAAAAGTAGGACACAACTAAGTGCATAACAGCAGAATTTCACAATGTGACCTATTCACTGTTACTCACCACAATTAAGGAAAGTGCAGCTGACAATAGAAATAATACAACAGCAGAGCCATGTAAAATCGAGTGTCAGCCAACAACATTCCCGTTAAATTCAAGCGGATGTAAAAATTGAAATTTCATGAGGAATGCGGTACCAGATATTACATAGAGGAATGAAATAATATAGGTCACTCATTTTCATTGAATTCTATGAGAAGAAGAGAGAAAGGAAGTCATCATGTGGATTTTTGATATTAATCAGCCAATATGGTTTAATGAAAGCAATAAACAGAGCTGGTGATTCTTCTTCTTTTTTTCTTTCTTTCTGTCTTTTTTTTTTTTTTAAGATTTTAATTTCGTGGGTTTATGCCGAAAATCCGATAAGTCCTTCCATCTTTAGAACGTGATTCGGAGCTGAGCATTCCTGATTCTTGCAGCAGGGCGCATCAATGCAAGTCACTAGGACTTTTGGAGTCCTCTACATCACTTAAGAAGCCGACTCATGTGCAGCCTTCAACATGAGCCCGGTGCCCCCAGTTTTATATATTTAATTCAATGGCCTTTGTCATTTTTAATAACAGTCTGCTAGCGTCAGCACCTAACGTCGCCTTCATTGTGAACAATTTCATTACCCGTTCTCCACAGGCACTTCCATCCCTCTTAAGCCTCGTCAGATTGGCTGAGGGACTTATCTGAAATCCCGCTCACCGCTGGATCACGTCAAGCGTTTACGAGCTCCCCTCGTGTCGTAAATCTGCCAGGTCATTTCAATTAACATTTGCGGAGGCGTCTGGCCACCCAATCTCCAGCACGGTGGAGAGAGCTCTTATCCACTCCTTAAAGGTTGCATTTGTCATGGTCTACTGTACTTTCTAGATAGATTTTTTTGCCTCCTGGTAGATTCACTGGTGTAGCACCCACCTGATGTTTCATGCACAAGTGGTCAGTGCACTGTCAGAGGGCTCAAAACCAATACTTTAGTGATTCATGTATTTAGTCAGCTGATATGAAACATGGGATAAATGATCATAAAATTAATAGGAAAACGACAAGATACTGTTTTTTGTTGGTAGATTTGGTTTTTATTTTTTCTTTTATTTTAGGTATTTATTTATTTATCTATTTTGATAAGATATAAAATGCCTTGTACACTTTCTCTATCTCTATCATCTATATCTTTAAGAGACAAGAGACATTCTCAGTTTGAAGATAAGCACTTTAAGTGAAATGTGTGTGTATGTGTCTGTGTGTGTGTGTGTGTGTGTGTGTGTGTGTGTGTGTGTGTGTGTGTGTGCTGTATGTGTATACTGTCCATTTACAAAAATCTTTTACATTTTACTTTAATCATCAAAGCAGAAAGTGCCAAAATATTACTTTCTTAAAATTAGGGTAAGAGTTCAGCTATTAACAGTGTGTGTGTGTGTGTGTGTGTGTGTGTGCGCGTGCGTGTGTGTGCGCATGTGTGTGTGTGCTTATCTGAGATTTTTTAATGTAGAATTTCACAGATTGTACCAAACTGCCCGCCCTCTTTACACAGTAAGGGTCAGAGAGGGTTACCTACTCATCCATACAACACAATTAGTTTTTTTGCCCGTGGTCAGCTGCTGGCTCCCTGACTTATTGGGCTAATTTGCCCATTGTCTGTCTGTCTATGAGAGCATAGCCAGCACATAGCAGCACAAGCACGGGGAATTCCATCAACCCAAGAGACCAAACGCAAGAGTGTTTTAGCAAGACGCAATTTTCTGAGCGATATGTTATAGTATGTCATGTCATGTCATGTCACGTTATGTCACGTTATATTGCATTTCATTAGGTTAGGTTAGGTTTGATTAGGTTGTGTTGTGTTGTGTGGTGTTGTTCTGTCGTGTTGTGTCGTGTCATGTTGTGTGTCGCATGCAGCAGCATGGGACAATGGACATGACATGAATAACGTGAGTTTTAGTGGAGGACAGAGTACAGTCTTTACACACATCCAGATTATAGTGGACTGATTGTACCCCCTCATTTTTTTCCCCATTGAGAGTGCATTACATTGGATTGTTTAGTGTATCTACTGTGTAACTACCATGTAATAATATCCATCAGCCGTATAGGTTCATGTCACACATTGAGCAGGATGATAAATGGATAGAGTGCATGTCAGTTGGGCATAGGTTGATACGAAAGCCAAACTTTCCTACAAACAGAATTAAGCAACATAACAAAGTACAGGAAATGTTGAAAAAGCATTTTCTGCAGGAGCACTGACTTAAGAGATGATGACTTTGAGGCAAAGCAGGAATGTAGGTCAGCTGAAACAATGGACACAGACACTGGAGGAAGGAGAGACATTCCCCTCTTTTAAACTTTGGTTAAGATCAGTTCCCTCTATCTCCGCTTGATCATGGCAACTATGATGAAAAATATAACATAAAATGTATATATGTAATTAGATTAGAAATTCATGTATACATAGGCATATAGGCAAAGGTAAACAGTGTATTATATTCTGCTAGATTGATGTAGCTATTACGCTAGGTTTCCACACAACAAAACAACTCCGCCCTGCGAAATTTCACTCTGGGGGTGTGGTCTCAAAAACAGGAAGCAAGTCACCTAGCTAAAAAGCTTGAGTGCTTGCATCAGTGGTCTATTTGCTCCGACCAGAACCGTTGAGAGAGTTTTTTCTACCATTCTGGCCCTGACTGAGGTCATGTAACACGTAAACAACAACAACCCTTGTTGATGTAGACACAAATGGTTGCCCACACGTCTTTTAATCATATACATGTTTTCATGTTACATGTACCTCTTAGCCTCCTCCATCTTGGTCAGACTTTTTTTGTTACTCCCGCCTCTCTAGAGAACGTCACATACCAAACATATCACATGCTGAGCTGATTGGTTCTTGCGTGGCTCTCATTTGCATAACGTTGAGAATTCGCCATCTCAATTTCGCTTGCTTCAGCAAATTCACTCCTATTTTACTCAGGCAGAGCGAATTTTGCCCTCATATAACCTGAATGAGAGTGAAACAGAATTCTCTGTTATGGAAACGTACTGTTACTCAAATACACATATCACTTTAGGCTGGACAAATGCAGTTTTGAGAAATAGCAACCAATGAAAGAACACTGAAAGATTTTATAATTTTGAAATAGATTAATTATGTACTAATAAATTGCATAAACTAAATTCCTAAAAAGCTTGTCTAAGGCTGGGGGTGGGGGTGGGGGGTGGGGGGTGTCCTTAACACCCAAGACATCTATTCATTTTCATATGACAATGAGTATTTATCACCCATAATGAGTATTTAGCCTTTAGATTATATGGTGCTAAAAGGAACTGAGAAACTGAGACCATAGCTAATTGTCACACACTGTCAGTGTATTTGGTCAACATTTCCCTTGTTCAGGCCTTCAAACTGTGGACCATCTGATTTGGACAGTGGGAGCTGACCGTCTCCAAGTCCTTGTTTCAGCCTGTCATGCAGATAGCAATCAATCAATAACCCCCTGTCTACCTAAAGTGTTATTTACAACACAAAAATCCACTTTCATGCTGACACAGCAACTTCCAGCTCACAGCTGGCACAGAGAGAGAGAGAGAGAGAGAGAGAGAGAGAGAGAGAGAGAGAGAGAGAGAGAGAGAGGCAGAGTGTTTGTGTGTGCATTGTCTTCACAGTTTCTTTTAATTGCGCGCGCGCGTGTGTGTGTGCGTGTTTGTTGGAGCACACAAAATCTATGTGTGTGTCTTGACAACTTGACGTTGAATGAAATCCCTTTCAAGGCTGGCGTACATCATACAAAACCATTCCAGTGCACCATTGACATGACGTACAAAGCAGCACTTCTTAACCTAAGGATTAGAGCACTTGTTCATTGCCATTTGCCTGCAAAAGCTTCTCCTTGAGGATAAATCTATCTAAAGCAATTAAAGTCATTAGATATCAAAGCCTATTCCCTGCAGTCATACACTTTAAGCCCCAGATTTGTGTCTCTCACTCAACCTCTGTTCTCCTATACCCCATGGGCTCTGCATTCACAGGTGACTGTTAGGCCAATGTGGGGCCAATTGCTGTCCAAGCTTTTTATATCACAGCAGTGGCAGATCAGCCGTAGGGATGTGCAATAAAGAGGAACAGTTTAATTAGACGGAGGTTTTAAAGGCTGTTTACGCAGGCAGCAACATGGACTTCTCTGGACCCGCATATGCAGTTCTGACAACTAGCGGACAGGGATTGGATTAGATTAGATGTTACACGGACTTGATTAAATCAGAGCGGAGAAATCCCACAGATGTCGCCAACACTCCGTTTCAGGTAGACAGCAAGTCAAACATCATAAACACTTAAAGCTACACTGTTCAAGCATGTACCTTTACTCTTCTGGCCTTGAGGTTGTGTTGAATGAACAGGTGTTTTCAGTGACAAAATACAGTTGAGTTCGTGGATAGATGTGTAGGGTTTTGAGGCCTATGCTTGTCATCGTCAACACTCTGCATGACAGATAAACAGATCTTTAGTCACATGAACAAAAGAACTGGAAAAAGACTAATATTTAGACCACGCAAAATATATAGTCTTACAATGGAACCTTAATGTTGAGAGAAACACACTAAAGTATAAAGCCAAGTTACTTTCTTAGGTCTTCCATTGTCTTTGGGACAAGACTAACTTTTCTGGGCTGCAGTCTTAGGGCTAATGGCTGAGGCAAAACACGGGTGAGTGCCAGGAACGCCAGACAGAGAGGGTAGGAAGCTTTGGGGAGCAAAAGTTTCAGATGGCATAACAGCTGGGAGCAATGTAAGGCAGGTCATTCATCACAGTAAACACATTCCTATTGTTTTTTTTTGTTTTGTTTTTGTTTTTTTGTTTTTTTTCCCCCCCCGATTCTGTAAAGTTTAAATCCGCGGTAGCATCACCCCACTGACTCTTAACTGAGTCTGCTTTAGTGAGAGGGTTGGATTGTGATGCAATGTGCCTGGGTGAGATAGTGCATGTCATTGCACGTGTGTGTGTGTGTGTGTGTGTGTGTGTGTGTGTGTGTGTGTGTGTGTGTGTGTGTGTGCGTGCACATGTACCAGTGTGCACGTGTGCATGTATGCATGTGCATGTGTTTGTGTGTGTATCTGTCTGTCTGTCTGTCTGCCTGCGCTTGGTTATATGTGTGTTTTCAATATGTTGTGCAGTTGAATGATTGAATAAAATATATGTGTATGTGTGTCATTAACTGTAAGAACTCTCTAGATTCTAATCAACAGTTTTGGATTACCTGTTTTTCCCACCTCTCACTACAAGTAGACTGGTGCTTTCTTGTCATCTTTGAGAAGTCCAGGTGTTAACACTATTTAGCCGTCGAAGTCACTACTGTCAGTTGTTAATTTATGTGTATGTTTTTGTTGTTTCATACTCATTGCTTTTTCTTAGTAAACTCCTCACATTCTTACATCCATTTTAACCTGTGTCCTTGGAGTTCTTTGTGTGTCATGAACTAATTGCACTGAAACATGTCACAAATGATCTCACTGAGAGTTCAGTCACGACCATGGAGTTTTCCAAATTAACTGCTTTTAGGTTTACCTCATTAGCTACTACTCACATCGCTGTCACTGTCAGCGACTGTGAGTTCACATGCAGAAAACGACCTGTAAGTCAACAGCTACATGCTAGCTCAGGAGAAGACATGTCTTGTCAGTGTAACAAAGACTTAACTCAAGAAAGAGAGATTTGACTTAGTAAGATATAACTTAATAAAGATGTACAAGAAATTATGTTTTTTACATGTCACGCTATGATCTATGGAGTGGGGAAAACCGGCAAAAATGTAACTACACTTACACATTTGAGCACACCGCCTCAGCTGTGCTTCAGGATTTAATAGCCCGTTTAGCCTGTTTGAAAACAGAGGCATTATGGAACTACAGTGACAACAGCATAATCTTCCCCTCTTAAGTCTCATGGACTTGTAGCCATAGAAGAGTTTCATGCTTTAGGAAACAGCAGAACTATCAGAGAACAAGTATGCAAGGGCCTTGAGTCGTTCAACCTTATAAAGCTCAGGGGAATAGTGGAGAGATTTTCAGAAACTCAAAACAAAACAGCTCAGCGCCTCTCCATGGGCATTAATGAACAAAAAGCTTTATGTCTGAGTCACCTCTTCTCACAATATACACTCTCCACTGTAAGCTTCTCTTTCTTGTTCCCGACGCAGAGATTTATTTCTGATCTTACCTGAGTCAGCAAAATCATCCACCTATCTCTTATCTATCCTCTCATTGCCAACTATCATGCACGCAAACACACACACACACACACACACACACACACACACACACACACACACACACAAACACAGACTTTGAAAGAGAAACATAGACATACATTTGCATTCATGCCACCTCTTTTTGTGTCAGTGTGGAAATATCCAGGACACTGCGTTTCAGTTTGATTAAGGCTCTGGGCAAGACATCTACAGGGTAATTATATAGATTGATTACATAGAGGGATTTGGAACAAAGTGGGCGTACATCACAGGCTGTGTGTATGTCAGATTCTTGCAATTATGCTGCTAAGTGTGTGTGTGTGTGTGTGCTTGTGTGTGTGTGTGTGTGTGTGTGTGTATGTGTGTTGGAGGGGGGGGGGGGGGGGGGGGGGGTGGAGGGGCACTCTTTGACCAGTTTAAGATGGTTTGGTGGATACAGCAACCCTGGTTTAAAAGAAGAGGAAAACACTACAGAGCATGAATACTACACACACTGAGATATTCACAAATGACAAATTGAGACAGAGAGAAATCTATACTCAGATAGGACAGACCGCAAAATATTGAATGGGACTACAGTGAAAAAAAAAATCAGAGGGAACATATAAGAAGTCAGATGAGTACAGTTTATACTACCATTCCAGAATCTTCTCTGCAGTAAGGTAGTCAAACTTGCCCCTTACACTTTTGATGGATTTGGGATCTAATCTTTCCATCAGTTGATGGGAGAAATAGGATATGAGTCAAAAATGGAATGATAAAAAATGTCATTAACATTACTAAGATTCCACCTCCAAAATAAGGGAAGAATTATAGCTTTAATAAAGGCTAGAGCAACAATGGAAGGGAGTGAGGTATTCCTCCAATAGCGCATTTCTCCTGTGAAAAAATACCACAGATTTATGCCTTAATTTCACAGTGAAAAATACCTCAGACACATAAAAAAAGCCAAATCTCTTGATCCCTCACAGAAACATGTTCGGACATTAACATGCTACACATGGCTTTTTCTTGTTGTGTCTCTGATACAAGATGTGTGTGTCCAACCCTAAGTACTAGGTCAGGTGTAATGTATTTGGAGGGACTGTAATTTACAAAAAATATTAGTCTGTGCTTTTCGTCCCTCATCTCTTAAACAAACATCTTGGTTTTTGATGCTGTTGTTATTATTTTTTGTGTCTGTGTGTGTAATAATTGTGGAAACTTTGTCCAATTCTGAGTAGTATAATTAAACATTTTTTGGAGAGTTAACTACGGAGACCAACCAAATTCTGAGGAAAATGATACCTTTTGTTCTTGTTTTCTTGATTACTGTTCTTGTATGTATAATAATGATAATTATTCTTTGAGAACAAAGTATCAGAACAATTTGTGTTAGTTTGTTGATACTACAACTGCCTACTAATTACGTGCTTAACAATTCAATCACACTCTATTCATGAATCAATTATAATGTTAATTCTGGGTATTGAATAATGTGTGTTTGGATGTTTGTTCCTTGTCAATTCACATGAATAAACACAAACTTCAGCAGAAAGTGACTGGAGGCTTTGGTGGAGGATCAGTTTAATGAGAAAGTAAACTGGGGGATAGGAGTGTCACATAAATGGAGAATCTCTCTCTCTCTCTCTCTCTCTCTCTCTCTCTCTCACACACACACACACACACACACACACACGCGCACACACACACGCACACCGAAGTGATTTGGCACCTTCTTCTGAAGGTGGGGGGTTAATGAGGATTGTGATGTTCCGGGACAGTGTCGAATAGTCTCTTTGACCCCTGTTGATGTCTGGGTGACTTCATTACCGCCCACCCCTGTGTCCTTTCCTCTCCTCTCTGTCCTATCGTTGGCACAGGTCTCTAAAAACTTACCCAGCACTCTTAAAGCCAATGAACCTCAACCAGTCCACCAGATCACAGCACTCCACTCCAACACTCTCACCTCCCATACTTTTGGCTCTCCCAAGTCTATTATTTAAAGTTGCTAGTGTTGTTGGAAGCATAAAAGAGGAGCCAATGAGGTTATGCAATCATGAATGCCGTTCTGAGAATACATTACCCACAGTGGTTAGTCAAATGTGCTCCAAAGAAAACAGCGGAATTTGTGTGAGGACTGAATGACAACCAATGCGTCTCTACATGACAGGACCAATCTGTAATGTAATTAGATTTCATTAGTACCTAAATGGTTGAAAGGCAAAAATAAGAAAAAAAATAGTATTAGATTTACTGAGCCTCACATTGTTTAGGCAAGCATGTGATTACAAGATAATAAAGAAAGAAAGCTTGCAGCCAAGCAAGCTTTTCGACGCAGTGCTGGTTATTGGAATTCAGCTTCAAATTTTGGAAGGTACAATGTGAAAATTGACTTATATAACAAAATATACCTAAAGAACAACTTACAAAGTTGGCTCTACAAATTGTGATTTTATGAGTTTTAACTGTTTATAGACAAACACACACACACACACACGCACACACACACACACACACACACATGCACACACACACACACACACACACACACAGACACAGACAGACAGAGCTCTCTAAAAACATGGACTCTTTCAGGCTCAGTAGAGCAGGTCTTCATACACCTGGTGGCTTGGACATATGCAAAGAGAGAAAGAGAGAGACAGAGAGACAATCTGACACAAAGAAGAGGCACTGGGCTGTGGATAGTGTATGCACTGTGCCCTGGCACTGAGTGTGTGTGTGTGTGTGTGTGTGTGTGTGTGTGTGTGTGTATTTGTGTGTGTGCGTGCGTGCATGTGTGTTTGTGTGTGTGTGTGTGTGTGTGTGTGTGTGTGTTTGTTTGTCTATGTGTGCTCTGACTTGGAGTAGTCTCTGGTCTGCTAGTCACACAGTCACTCTCCAGATTCTCTGTGTTTGTTTTGGCTCTGTTTAGTCTCCAGCTCCTGCCTGAAAAGTCATTTCAAAGTGAAAAGAAACTGTTATGTCTTAAGGGCTCCTCATTCCTTTTTCTCCTTTCTTTCTCTTTCACCTATCAGAAATCTCTTCAAATTCAACACAGATTGAACTTTCAAAAGCACATTAAAAACAGTTCTTTCAACTTCCATTTTCCCCAAATTGACAAAGTTCTGAGATTAATGGAAAGTCTATATCCAAATAAAATTGTTTGTGGAGTATTAAATGGTTTGGATATAAGTATAATTGCTGAAAATATTAAAAGATTTGTGTTCAGTATATAGTTAGTGAAGACCAAGGCATGTGCTGAGGTGTTCTGGGTGCAGGGAATGTAAATTCTGATTCCGAGGGTTAGTTGTGAATACACTGTGAACTATGAAATTAGGTCAGTGCCGAGAAAATTAATGATCACCTGGGTGTCTGCACCATCTCCTGCATACCAGGTGCTCCATGTAATGCACACCCTGCCTTTCTCTCCATCTCTGGAGCAATGCAGCCTGTTCTGTCTAGGCTTTCAGTACAGCTATTAAATCTGATTTGACCCAGCAACTGCCCATGGTCTGACCTCCTTATCGAGAGTCAGACAGGCTTGCTAACCCATCTTACTTTCTCTCTCTCTCTCTCTCACACACACACACACACACACACACACACAGAAATACTCTCACACACACACACACACACACACACACACACACACACACACACACACACACACAATCCCTCAGTTTAACCTAACTCATATCCCTCTCTATCAGGATTCACCAGATTCAGTGACTGTGAATGTATGAAGATCTACTTCCAATTTCTCACACTCTAGAAACATGGCTGATCTCCTCTGTGATAAACTGGACCTACAGGTGTCCCTATCTCCAGAATCCACTACACTTTTTCCTTCTTGTTAACCTTTTCTCCTCTTAAGCTCTGCAAGGCTAGAAATTCACCTCGAAGAAATGGCTTTTTGAGAGTATCTGCTCTGGGCTATATTTGAAACTCACACTTCTTTTCTAACACACAAATAAAACACAGACAGGGAGAGAGAGAGAGAGAGAGAGAGAGAGAGAGAGAGAGAGAGACAGAGAGAGGGAGAGAGAGAGAGAATTCCACTGATTTGTTTAAAATTTCATGCTCATCTCATGCTGTTCGCATCATGGTTTATTCTACTTGGCTGTTCTGATGTTTTGTTTTGCAGGTAACACACACACACACATACACACACACACTGAAGTTTTCAGAGCCACAGAGCTAGCAGATAACCCACAGAGGAAGAAGTGAGAGAAGAAATGAGGGAAGACAGTGGACCAGGGTGCCACATACTGCCAATCATCCGACTGGTGAAAGTTCAGTTCTTTGAAGTGAGGCTTGGGGCGGTTGTGATGTTGTGTTTGTATAGGATCCAGTGTGGATGGATCTGCCACCCTCAATCTGTGATTGTCTGGATCTCACACTGAGAATGTGTCAGCTTGCCAGCCTGTCACTGCTGTCCACTCATAGCACATCAACAGGTGTGTTTGTGTTTTATCAGGAGGGGGTCTAGACACACACACACACACTGACACGTAGACACACGTGTACACACAAACAAACAAACAAGCACACACATGCGCTCACACACATATACATGAGCAAAGACACAAAAAAGAATAAAGGAAAGAAAATGCAAAAAAGTATTTTGTTGAAACGCTTAACCCATGTAAAAATAAATAAACACATAGACTATAAAATACATTTTTTGAATTTCAAAATGAAATGATAATGGTGGCCAAAGTAGCATTGCTTCAAGACTTTTAGAGTGCTTTTGTTTTGGTTTGTTTGTTCCTCATTATGCAAAAAGGGCTCTTTATGCCTCTCTCTCTCTCTCTCTCTCTCTCTCTCTCTCTCTCTCTCTCTCATACACACACAATCTGAAAGAGATTTGTGTTTACACAATTTCCTTTGATGGACCAGTTCAGATGAAACTCGTATTATGGGTGTGAGTTTGTTGCCCTTACAGTGAGATCACATATGACATGTGCCCTGATAATTCCTCTCTCTAAAGGCAGATCTGTGGCAGGAGCAGTCACAGCTAGGCCCTATTATACAACAATATCATGAAAAAGACACACAAAGAATGAATCAAACTACTTGAGATGCCAGAGAGAGGTATTAATAAGTCTGCAGAGC
Source organism: Chanos chanos (assembly GCF_902362185.1). Classification (NCBI taxonomy): domain Eukaryota; kingdom Metazoa; phylum Chordata; class Actinopteri; order Gonorynchiformes; family Chanidae; genus Chanos; species Chanos chanos. The sequence goes on along the minus strand of NC_044506.1, from coordinate 12,026,186 downwards.
TGTATGGAAATAATGAAAATTAATAGTAGGGAAAGAGAGTGTTGATAGGTGCAGTACTATTTAACTAATAACAACGTTTCAGGCTTCATAATAGCCCCCCCAAATTGATCCTGATACATGATAAATAGGTTATGAATTATGAACTAATGCGATATTAACAAGAATTTAGAGCCTCATGGGTTGTCCAGGTGTCCTTGATTGGTAGAAACTCTAGATTTAGAAATAAAAAAAAACAAAGAAAAACAAACAATTACATGCAGATAGATAAGTAATAGGATCTCTATGAAAAAAAAAAAGAAAAAAGAAAAGCAGCAGTATCGCTTTGATTATGCTCTGACAGTTTTATATCTGTTAACAAGAGACAAACATGACTTCTACACAGTGCATCTGCCTGCACACTTACATCAATTAGAGGACTCCACTGAAATGGCTGTCCTTGTCATCTTTAATTAGAGCCATACACACACTCTTCGGGTTATTAGTATTATTATTTTAGAGAGAGAGAGAGAGAGAGAGAGTAAAAAAAGAAGAGGGGTGGGGGAGGAAAAAAGGGGGAGGGAAATGAGTTTGTGCCTCAGTGAACTGGCTTTGGTTAACTTTGAGAGACAAGTTAAGTTGACTAGCTCTCAGAAAGACAGATTCTGAAGCGTAGAAAAAGAGGTGTAATGTTTAAACAGAAGGAATGTGTCACTTATAAAAGAAAAAAAAAAAAAAAAAGTGGTGTGATGCGTCACGGCCGGGAAGAGCGCGGTTCACGGTTCACGGAGGGGTCGCGACCTTTAGGCTGGGAGCGCTCCATTTGTGGGTGAAACAACCATAAATGGAGAGACGTGAATGTCAAAGACTAGCTTGAATCGATCGGCGACTCTTTGAGTGAGAGGTTAGGTAAATTAATGAGATTCATGTCAAGGCCTGTGTAAAATGAAAATTGTAATGCATGGAGCCTATGTTTCCAGTTATGTTCATTGCTTAATGTCAATATAATATTTCATATGAAAAGTCACTTCTGTGTTAGTCTATGATGCCATGTACAAATTGCATTTAAAAAGAACGTATTTATGTCTTAAAATATTGCTACTGGAGAGAAGGAAAAATAAAACACGCAATGTAGCGTACGCAGACACCTGAAATTGAGGAATTGGCACTTCAACACAGAAAAGAGAACTCAGCTATTGGCCACAGTCCAAAAATGTAGGCCGTATTACTCATCGCACTGTACATCAGCCTCAGAGAAATGCAGAACATAGAGAAAAGAGCTTCTCTCTTCTTTCTTCTCCTATTACAGTACAGATATGCAGAGAATGATGATAAGATGGCATTGCACCTGTTCGGGTTTGTATGGATAGTATCTCCAGGCATCTCCAGTTTAAGTCACTAAAAAAGTTATAACTTCATATCACTTTTTCTCTGTACTCGGCCTCTTAAAAAAGGAACGTTGTTGTTGCTCTCTCTCTCTCTCTCTCTCTCTCTCTCTCTCTCTCTCTCTCTCTCTCTTTCTCTCTCTCTCTCTCTCTCTCTCTCTCTCTCTCTCTCTCCCTCTCTCCCTCTCTCTCTCTCTCTCTCTCTCTCTCTCGCTCTCTCTCTCTCTCCCTCTCTCTTTCTCTCTCTCTCTCTCTCTCTCTCTCTCTCTCTCTCTCCCTCTCTCTCTCTCTCTCGTGCTCGCTGTCTGTCTCCCTCTCTCTTTTCTACCTTTTCTTATGGAACAGTGTCATTTCGATATCTGTTCTTAGATCTTTGGAGTTCTTGAGCGTCTTTGGTTAGTTTACTTCTCACAACAAGTTTAGCAAACTATTCCTTTCTGCTGTGCATCTGTCTAAAATGGAACATCTGCTCCTGAATGTAGCCGAGTTTCCTAACAGAGAGGTAGCAGCTGTTCGATTCAGCCAAAAGATCATTTTTGTGGACCTGTTTGCAGTAGTGGCATAGAGAAAATTAGCAGAAATAATCAACGCTAATCATTCCACCACATTCGTTCAGTCACTGGTTAAATCATTTATATTCCTCCCACAAATCAAAACACTTTATTAAATGTGGTTATATACCATTGAAGCGTGATAATAAATCTGAGAAACAGATTTAGCTTGATAGCAGCAATTTAACTAATTTAACATGTCTTCTCACAGGCTGCGTTAGCCTCCGTCTTAGACCCCATACCCACACAATGCCATCTTCTATCACTTTCATCATATGCCCACCTAGGGAAGTCTATGGCCGTCATGAGTCACTGCCATATAATATGTGTTCGCACATACTCTTTCATTGTTTGGCAGCATCGGTGAGTTCTTCCATGACAAATGTCCAGAATCTCTCTGGATGCCTACATTTTCATCAGGGTGACTCCACACTTCGTCAGGCCTAATCACTACTCTTCTCCTTACTTATTTGTCCTTTTCTTCTAGAAGTTTCTCTGTTAGTTCTTATGTCAGACCCTCACCTCTTATGGATGCTGATGGGCTGTGTCACATTTTTAGAAGTCTAAACTTGTGCTGCAGTTGAGACTCAGCGAGGGACAGTCGTTTTTTTTTTTTTTAGCGTGTTGCCGATGATGGACATATTTTTAACCATTCTTGTCCATTCTTCTTGTCTCCCAGAGCTTTTCCTCTGTAACTTTCCTTCAGTGTCACATAGTCTACTCAACACTTCCAGCCCCATTCACTATGCTCTCAGGTGTCACCGGTGTGTTGATTATCTGAACAAGCTTGTCTCGTGTGTCAGTGGAAGACTTCAGGAATTCTATCGGTGGTTTCACTTTAGCTACCGGATCAGCCCCAGCTCCTCCCATTTTCCAAATCCAATTTTCCATCAGAATGGCTTCGTAGTCTTTCAGTTTCCTCGCCCACTGATCAGAGCGGTTCTTTAGTGGTTCAACCGCTGTTTTTATCAGACCATCTAGCCTTTTTCATTTCCTTTTATGCTTTTTCACCAGACAGTTTAACTCACTCTGTGATGGTAATAGGTTTGTGTGTCCTATTTGAGTCTGCTGCAGTCACGTTGGAAAATCGAGAGCAAACACCCCCTTAATGGTAATGTGTATGGATGTGTTACAAGAACACTGTGTATTCTTTTTTGGAAATGATTCCTCTAATAGTCTCTCTCTCAATCTCTCTCTCTCTCTCTCTCTCTCTCTCTCTCTTGTTTTTGGTTGACTGTGATTCTACTATATTACAGTAAAAATTATATTTGACATAATGGTATAAATCACACAAAGTATCTTTCCTGTTATGACATACTCATTGTATTTGAGCTGAAAATTCATTTACATGCCATGCAGTGACATTAAAGTTGTTTATGAAGCTGTCCGAGCATGCTGTTTTGCATCTATTATACATGTAACCTTGGACTAGCAACATAAAAGCACCATGTCTCATGCCACCTTAAAAAGGGACACTCTCAGCAGGTGGTCCCTTTGACTCCAGCTACAATGAGAGAATTAGATTTGAATAACAACTAAATGTCAGCGTTAACAGTGCACAGAGGGCTTTAAGTAAAGCCTAAGTCAAACTGGAGTGAGACTGGAATGATTTGAAGAGACAAATCAGTGGTAAGATATCCATCCTCTGCATCCACAGAAGAGATGAGAGTGAAAATGTAGCCATATGCCTGCTGGCACTGTTTGTTACCACGTGATATTACGGTTATACACAACACCATGTGAAGAGAGCCAAGGAGACCTCTGATGTTCTTCACTTTTGCCTTACCACATACTGTTCACCGAGAGCCAATTAAACGTAATGCTGTCAGGGGCTGGGAGGAGACGGGGCAGGTCAAGCTGCTATGGGTCAGCTGAAAGTGTGTAAATGGAGGTGGATAATTCTCTCTATTGTGCTTTTCTTTATGCTCTTTCCTTTTTGGCGGGTCAGTGTTCCTCTTTCGTTTTTTTGTCTTGTTTGGTTTGGTTTGGCTTTTTCTTTTTTTTTTTTTTTTTTTTTTTTTCTTCCTGCTCTCCCTCTCTGCGGAAAGTCACTGTCTTATGCACAATGATAGATGGCTCTTTGATGGGACCGTTTTGAGGGACTGTATGTGTCATTTGGTTTTTTTAATACTTCCTCCTCTCCTGCTTCTCTCTCTCTCTCTCTCTCTCTCTCTCTCTCTCTCTCTCTCTTTTTCAAATGCACACACACACGCACACACTCAACCCTTTTTTTCCCCTTTTTTGTGCCTCCTCTTTCTGTGGCACTTATCAGCTGTCAGGCGGTAAGTACCAGACTTGTTCATTAAAACCCAAGTACCAGGCATGGGTCTTAAAGGCAAATTCTACCAGCCATTAAATAGCACCCACTGAGGAGGAGCAAATAGAATGACAAGAGCCTTTTGAAAAAGTAGGGTGTAGAAGTAAATAAAGAAGAGAGAGAGATAGGGGTAGAGAAGAGGACAGAATGGGGCGGGGGGGGGGGGGGGGGGGGGGGAGAATAGCTTGTATTGATGATGACTGTACTTTTGGCTGAAGCATTCTTTCTGTATAAATACTACTTCTGGAACCACAACACTGAGCTGTCATTAAAAATGCTAGCTTTGCTTGTGATCCTGTGTGAATGGACATTGTTCTTCCAACTCCCCTAATCTCTCAGCTCAGCTGCTCAGCTGAGTGGGGATATACCACCAGCTCCTCGCCAAACAAACATGCAGAAAAATATGAGTCTCATTGCTGGGTAGTGTGTGGGTGAAAGAAACATGTATAAAGACCCCTCCCCTTTCTCTGTCTCTTTCTCTCTGTCTCTCTCTCTCTCTCTCTCTCTCTCTCTCTCTTTCTCTCTCCATCTATCATCAAATATACGTTGATTTGTGTAAGCTGCTTGTGTGTGTGTGTGTGTGTGTGTGTGTGTGTGAACTAGGAGCAGTGTTGAGTGAAGGATGACTGCCCTGTAAGGCCGTAATTTAACTGTCACAATAAATAAAGCTATACGTGGCACCAGCTATCACAGCTCAGTGCTTGAGTGTTTAACACAGAGTCAGGATAAGACAGAACACTGTTTGGAACGTGTGTACAGAGAAGCCTGGGCCAACCATTGCCAGTGTGTGGCATTGTGTGAGCTAAGGATGCCAAACCGTCAACTCAGTCAGGCGGAGCATTCCAGCACAGCAAGAGAGGACAGAATTAACAGTGATCGAACAGGGAGACGATTTTTTTACATGCTGGGACTGTTTGTTGTGTCTGTGTACCTAAACATAGATCATTCCACGTGTCCTCCAATCACTTCACTCTGAACATGCGAGAGGTCGATTTTGACCCCTTGAAGAGTATCTTATTCATATACCCATAAATATATTACGGGTCTTTCGATGCCTATAGTCATCGTTTTATTTATTGCTCTATTTACTTTGACTTGCATTTACGCTGACGCACAGTCACAGAGGTTTCTACCCATACACAACAAGCTGCTATGCCGCGAATGGTTGAATTTTTAATTAAGGTTTTTTTTTTTTCTGTTTTTTAATTAAGCTTAGACATTATTTGATAAAATATAAGATAATTTATTAGGTAAAGATCAACATCTCTACATGTCTGTGACTGTTATTAACTCTGTTAAAACTCTTAACTCAGGCATGTTGAAGGTCTTTGAAATTAGCATTTTGGAACAGAAATATAGTAACGTGGATGCAAGACTTTCTTTTCCAACCAATTATGGAGACTCTTCACATGACATTCTTTACATTCTTCTAGATTGTTTTGTAACCAAGACAACCAATCAGAAAAGAGCACAGATCTATGGATAATGAAAAGCTGTTAACGTGACTTTGTGAATCTGTGTGTTTGTGTTGTCATCTGCAGTAGAGATTAGAATGAATGTGTCTGATGTTTATCCTCCCCCAGTGGCTTTGACTGGTTTCTGTTCATTTCATCAGTCACTGAGGTCAATTACATTATTGCTCTTTCAGCTGCTATTAAATCAGCACTTGCTCCGCATAGACGTCACAGAAATGCAGTCTTCAATAAGATCCGCAAGTATTAAAACACTGTCAAAACCAAGTCTGGAATGAGTTGTCACAATGGTTGATTTTAACTCTCAATACATTTGAATTGGATTGGTATCAATCCCCAAGGGGCAAAGCACCAAACACGCCTTGTATTTGTTATGAGTTGGAGTCACGCACAGCAAGAACTGTGACCTGAGCTTGACAAATGTATTCATTGTCACTGTCACATCACTGTCTCTCTCATCTTTCCAGTATGTTGTCACAACACAACAGAGGCGCCAACAAATATTTATGCAGGCAAAGTATGCAAAGGATATCACTCCAAACTGCAACGGATATTTATTTGAGCTCAACATCAAATACATACCCAATGCAAATCAAGCAGACACAGGCCCAGCAGGTGATTCCACTCAGATATTCACATAGGCACAAATCGCTCACGTGCTTCCCATGCTCCTCTTCACAGTCATCGGAAATTTTACACAGCAACATAAATGTCAGCAAAGAGATGCAGTTTTCATGGAGGCGTTAACTCTATTAACACACACTCTCTCTCTCTCTCTCCCTATTACTCTCTCTCACTCCCTCTCGCCGTCTTTCTCTCTGTCTCTGTCTCTCTCTCTCTGTCTCCCCCTCCTCTCTCTTTCTCTCTCTCTCTTAGCAGCATGTATTTTTGCATAAACACATGCCCAGGCAACTTATCAATATATGTTTTTGCAAATGTTTGTTCTTTGTAAAAGTACACAGGCTTGGGATTTGTGCACTATCCCAAAGATGGAATTGTCTTTGGCCTACTAGATTTCTTTCTCTCCCCCTTTTTTTTTTCTTTTTTAAACGATACCCCAGTACATTAGTGCTTTTGGGACTGACTTTCGTATCTGTTTTTTTTTTTTTTTTTTTTTTTTACTTTGTCTTGTAACCTTCTTTTGGAGCTCCTTTCGGTTTCTGTCTTGGCGGAAAAGAACAAAAAAGTATTAAGTGTGATATTGATGTGGTTTCTGTTACTGTGGAGAGTTCTGTTGCTTTGATGCCGAATTGTGAGAGCCTATATGAGTGTGATGGAGAGCCACTCAGCACAACACAGGAAGAGATGAGAATGGACAACTGAAGGAGAAACCAAACAAAGCAGGCTCCATTTGCTGAACTATGGCTGCCATTTTGTCTCCTGAAAGGTTGCACTCCTTGCTAAACCTATAGAACTGTATGAAGGAAGAGAAAGATAAAAAAAGGAACATCTTGACTTCTTTGGCACCTTCTGCCGACAATAAAAGAGGCATAGAAAAAAAAAAGTTTTATGAGAATCTCCGTCGACCTTGACCATCAAATGAGAATGAGTGTTGCTTCTCTAGAGGTTTGTGGAGGTGCTCTTGACATCTCCCGGAGACCACAGAAACCCAGCAGAAGGAGAGATGGCTTTGAAATGCACCTCATTATATCTGCTCTAGCGTCCTAACTCTTTTTTTTTTCAGTCTTATTCTGTGTTTTCAGTTAGTTAACAAAGCTTTAGTATCCCTCTCGAGGCTACATCATAAATCAACCACAACAAACACAATGTCACCAAGAACAGAACAGAGCTACATTCAACATGCTGCTAAAAGATTCATGTTTGGTTTTGGGTTTATTTTGTTTGTTTTGTCCACGATGGATAAATTAGAGATGCTGAGTGCGAGAACAAACGCGCATTCCCTACACCGTGTCCTTGAGATATTTGTTGGGGAGGGGGCATAAATGTAAAGGATCAGGTAGGATAGGGTTCATTCTAAATATATTTATAAATATAGTTTACCCAGTCCAATATATCTCACTGCTATCAGAGAGAACATAAATGTACATATTTATACACGGTGATTATGCTATTTTTTTTTTTTTCTTTACCTGATCCACAAAATGAATAACACATCAGAGGAGAGCTCCCTCTGTGTTTGACCTTGATAGGGTTTGAAGGCTGCATGTGTTTGCTGTTGATATGATGAAATCAGGTGATGCATTAGCGACAGTCGTTCGGAGGTTTGCATGCGCGGAGCTGAGCCGTGTGGAGTGGAATGGACTGTGACCCCTATAGAGGAACCGAACGGCTCTGCTAATGATTTTCCTGCTCACAGGGCCAGAGGGAGGAGAGCAAAACCATTCTCAATGGAGTACTGCTTACAGACAGCTACTCTACCCCCCATCATTCCATCATGAAGGACATAAACCTACTCAATCTAGTTCTATAGCGTAGTCTATACTGCATCTATCTATCTATCTATCTATCTATCTATCTATCTATCTATCTATCTATCTATCTATCTATTCTCTTGCTATGTCATCTTGATTGTACTACCAAATAAGTGACATTTGAATGTTTTGCTAATATGTAATGTTCATAATTGCAGTGACTGCATAAAATTTAAATTATTATAGCAACAATTATAAAATGTCAGAACAGCTTATGTCAGAGTCAGCCCCTGGTACAGCCGTTCCTTTCATGTTGTCTGTCATAAAAGCACAGCTTATGTCTGGTGTCATAATAAACTTTCTACAGTAAGCCGCAAACGTCTTTTGAGAATCCGTCACTTGATATACGCAGACACCTGTGCATACATGTGAATATCAGTCACTGCGCTGCGTTTTTAAATGAAGAGCGAAATCTCACGCTCGACTGAAAAAAAACGTGAGATTATAGCTTCAGTGTTCTGGAGCTGAGATGTTTAGACGTGTCTCTGACTCGATACATATGATGAGATGACAATCTGGCTCCCACATCTGTTATGGATTCTATACTACAGTGAAATGACAGTGTAATAAACTCAAAAACTGTGGAAGAGACACAAGCGCCCCACTAAAAACATGCCAAAAACAACTGGGCTTAGTGACTTCAGGCGGTAGGTGTACAAGATAATAATAGCATAAAGAGATGGACACACTTTGCATTTGACGTAACACTGGTCTCAACTGTCTGGTCTTCAACAATTTGTACATCCTATTCTTACTGTCATAGTCATATAATTAGTCTATTCAAACTGAAGACAGAGATGTTTGGGGAGTGAAAGTGGAATTGAGAGGGAATTGTCCTTTTTCAAGCTTCCAATTAATGTCTATTCTTATGCTGACCATGGTCTACATTGTTCTGCTGTACATTCATTTGTAGGCTTTTCAAAGATAAACAATTTGTCCTCTTTTAGAGTTCACAATGTCATATTGCTTCATTTGATGCCGGAAGATGGATATTAACCCTTCACCTTTTTTTTTTCATGCCTTCACCTCTTGGCAGGTATTTGTTGTTGCCATCGTCTCAGTCTTAGTGTAGCTATATTTAAACAGCAATTAAGAGGACTTGCTCAGGCCACACTGAGTTTGACTGAAAGACTAATGTTATGCAGCCTTCCATTCCGTTGTGCTGTGTCATAGCTAATGACACCCGGCCATAGGCCATCGGTCATACTGAGAGTGGCCGAGACAAGCGCAATGAGCTATGGCGGTGTACAGTGACAACACAATTAACCTAAAAGGTATGTCCGTCTGGTGCAACTCATTTGGTGTAAATGCTGGTACGCGATTAATGCATGCATTTGTTCTCATTTGGAGTTGAATCCATGCCTCTATTTGGTAGCATTAATAGAGTGTGTGTGTGTGTGTGTGTGTGTGTGTGTGTGTGTGTGTGTGTGTGTGTGTGTGTGTGTGTGTGAGAGAGAGAGAGAGAGAGAATGAGTATCACTGTAAGGCCAGGTGTTTTTAGCCAGGTAAAGTTTAACAGACTTTTAGGCTTCAGCTGGACCTACACACTGATCACTGATTCCACTCCATCTCCTTCTTCCTGTCTCTCCACCCCCTCATGTCATTGCCTTGCTTCTTTTTCTTTTGTCTCCAGTCATCTTTCTCTTCCTCTATATTTCTTTTCTCTCTGTCTTTCACAGACACACGTGCACACACATACACACACGTGCGCGTGCACACTCACACAGAGAGAGAGAGGGAGAGAGTTTCCATTGATAGACCCATGTGGGAATCTGTAAAATGAAATATTCATCAGTGATTGCGGCCACCTAAGTTGCGGTGAAGGTGAGGAGAGTAGAGACGGTTTACTGACAGGGTCTCCTCAGCTACCTGCTACAGCACAGCAGAGCAGACAGGCAAACAGACCCAGCCTCTGAAATATTCAACATTCACCACAGCAGGAACAGAGAGGGAAATACAGCCTTTTACAAACATGGACACACACACACACACACACACGCACACACACACACACACACACACACACAGGCAGAAACATGCTTACACACACATACACAAACGCACGCACACACACACACACACACATACACACACGCGCACACACAGGCAGAAACATGCTTACACACACATACACAAACGCACAGACGCACGCACTCACACGCGCGCACACACACACACACACGAGATTAGAATTAGGAAGAATATCAGTTAACTAACGGGACTCAAATTAACTCAAGAGTACATGTGTCAGGGAAGAAAAACAAGTGTGGAATATGGGACAGTGTTTTATTATCTCATGCCTGAAAGTGAGAATCCAATTGAAAAATTAACGTCCATGCAATTGGTTTGGCAATGGTTTCTGGGCAGCTGTGCTGAAGTAGAAAACTAATAAAGTAAACAGTTCTTGGGAGGCAGGTAACACATAAACAAAGCAATATTTTAAATAAACAAAATAATAAAATGAATAAGAATAAGAAGGAGAAGAAGAAGAAGAAGAAGAAGAAGAAGAAGAAGAAGAAGAAGAAGAAGAAGGAGAGGAAAGCAATAAGGTATTACCCTCCTTTAAAGTTTGTTTTGTTTTGTTTTGTTTTTCAAAGAGAGATAGCTCTGTAAAGAAGAGAGCATGCTCCACTATGTGATGACAGATACCTTCCCTAGGTAAACTAATATTAAATAAAAGCAAGTCAAAATTCATTTAGATGATGATTATCACAAATCTCCTCATATGAAAATCATATTGCACTACAATACAATATAAGAGGAATCATTTAAAATTTCCTTCTGACTTTCTCCACTATTTTAGAGGTTTTAAAATATTTCTATTTAGCCAACTATTCTCTACCGCTAGAAGAAATATCTTCAAACTATTTTTATGTAGTATGTAGCCATAAATCTAGGCAGCCTTCATACCACTCTCCGTTCCTGTAAAGTATACAGTTCCAGACAGGCTGAAGGGGAAGGGGGTTGTACTGCTGCTGTTTTATTTGGGTCATGTCAAGAGAGGAATTACTCCACATGGGTAGAAGCATCACCTGGAGCCAAGCGCCATCATTCAGAGATCTTCCGTCATTCGGCAGAGGTGAAAGCAGAAGACGGGGTGTGTTAGACTAATAAAATACAGTATGTCAGCGCTTGACGGACAGGAATCCTCACACTCTGAGGCAAGAGCACAGCACTCTTTGCCCACTGCCTGCCGGCTACATGTCAGAACCAGCCCTAGCTGCCAAAGTGTTGTTTCAGTCTGTGCTCTCTCTCCTCTATCTTTTTTCTCTTTCTCTCTCACTATGTCCCAACTTTCACAAATATATAACCGACACCATATGCCACGGCTTTAGTTAGAGGGACTGCACAATACTTCACCCTTCTGTTTCTTTACTGAATCCTCTATTCTCTCAATGTCTTCCCCATCTCTATATCCCTCCCTCTGGGGATGTCCCCGAGGGTCTAGCACTGAAAGCGGAGTAAGATGAAGACACAGAGTGGTGAGTCTGGTCCGTAATGGAAGCACACAATGTTCCCCAAGGACTGTCATTAGCAGCTGCTTCAGGGGTACAGCCAAGCAAAGGTGCTGACTTACCGGTACTAAAAGCCATCGCCTTCACCACACGACAAAAGAAAAAAAAAATTGTAAAAAGAGTTGCTGTTCTGCATTCACAGACGAAACAACGACTGTCGTGTCACCCATTGCTCTCGTCTCTGATCCGCCACACGGATTGCACTCTTCCGAGCTGAGAAACTTTTTAGTAGGTCAGCCATTAAAGGGAGTTTTCGGGGAAAGAATTTCTTCCAGTGGGATCTTTTTTTTTTTTCTTTTTTCTTTTTTAATATACTTTTGCTATGAATGTGAAAAAAAAGAAGGAAAAACCCAAGTATATGCTAAGAATATCTGTAATTAGGAACATTATCATTAATTAGAATACCTATTTGTGGTTAGAAAGAGAAAAGAACAAAAAGTTCATTGGAAAATGAGAGAGAGAGAGAGAGAGAGAGAGAGAGAGAGAGAGAGAGAGAGAATATGAAATAAATAAAAGTCAAAAGAATTCCCTCTTCTCTGTGTCTACTTGTTCTTTTTCTCAGGAACACAGCAGAGGAGACAAATTCACCAGGCATTTGTTACTTTGTTCCACCTGTCTGTTTCAATAAGCAAAATACATAGATCCAAACCTTCAGATCCAAAAAAAAGCTAAAAAAAATAAATAAAATAAAGTAAATGAATAAATAAAAAATAAGTGAACAAACCTGTGTTCTCAGGTCTGCAGACACACAGGTGAAACAGTGGTTCTTTGGCAACTGTCACCTGTGTCTGTTAGTCCCTTAAGCAGGTTTGTCTTTCAGGGTCTGTCTGAAAAGAGAAGCCTGTCTATGTTGTAGTGAGGTTTGTTTAGCCTGCGGGAAGATCACAAAGCCAATGGCAAGAAATCAGACACTAGGGTTCTCTTTTTTTTGACAGCCCTCGGTGAAAGTCCAGCTCTGGCCTTGTTCTAAGAGGCTCCTCCTGATAAGTAAGGTCTGACGTTCGCTATATCCATTCCTTGTGGAATTAGACTTCACTTTAAACCAACTGTTCATAAACACTTCCATGTGGGCAGCTCTAAAACTAAGTACCGAGGTCAGGGCTCCTACGCTGTGAATTTCTGCTCATTCTGTGTTGACGTGCAACATCCTACAAGGGGAATGTACTGCAATCCAGGCTTGATATTGCACAGTATGAAGAGAATAATGTTCTCTAAGCAACCTAACGACTCAAGTCGAACAGTCAAGGCCCTGGGGATGAGTAGACAGTGAAGATCGCTTGCATCATTTCACATTTTTCTGTCATTTGTTGGCTCGCTAGCTGTCTTTGTGAGGTTGGCTAGATATACACACACATGATATGGGAATACTATATCCACTAGTACTTGAGATAAAAGCGCACTCTGTGTGGCTGTAACACTGTCTCCATGGGCTCTGTAACGTGTAAGGGTTCTCTAACTTGGGTATTTGCATCATAATACACTGATATTCTTATTAATGCCTATTACCAGAATAGCCTTAAAAATGGCCTTCAGATCAGATGACAATAGGTTTCAGCTAAACATTCTTAATGAAGGCAATTGGATATTTTTCATGCAGCATGTTGAAATGTAAGCCCCGTTATTTTGTCAGAAACCACAGAGCTGTATATAAAGATTTGAAAAAGGATGCAGAGAGGTTTTAAAAAGGAACAGAAAAAGAGTCATGTAGTGACTGGTACAAGACAAACTTCATTGTAACAAAATACCATAAACTTGATGTCTCTTACAAATTTATACAGGTAATTTTTGTAACAGCTAGAATAAAGGCATTCACTTCATTAACCCTATCTCACCTCACATCCATACTTGTCACAGCCTGCACCTCATCTTTTGGACTTTTAGTTTGAAATGTCTTGTGCTCCTCTTCCATGTGTGTTTCCACCCCTCACCTGATCCTGTTTGTTGTATTTATTAACCTCATTCCCCCCTTGTTAAGTTTATCCAATCATGTTTGCCCTGTTTAGTTTTCCTCTTGTATTTAAGCCCTTGTGTTTCACCTGTCCTTTGTCTATCGTTGTTTGTGTTTTGTATGCACACTGTTATGCTGCACCTTTTTGTTATCAGTTTTGTTCCAGTTTGCACGTGTATTTTGATCTTTAGTTTGTAAGTAAAGTCCTCGTTTTGTCACCTTCAATCTTCGTGTCTTGCGCATGGGTCCTGCACCACTCCACCAGCGTGACAATACTCTGCCATTAACTGCATTTAAATAAATACATAAACAGTGCAACTAAAACACTCTCAGTGCTATAAAAAAAAAAAAAAAATATATATATATATATATATATATATATGTATATATTGTCTGGCCTCATAAAAGGCCACAAGTTCACCACAAAACATTCCTTTAGCTTTTTTCAACTCATTTTCCATCCTTGATGGGAGGCATTCATAATGGTAGCAAAGGATCAGAGTAATTGTTTGAGTGAAAGAGAGCTAATGTCGATACCACAACGTTAAAAGTTTCGGGATGGTCCTTGTATGACTTTGTAGGTCTGTGAGTGACTGGAACTGACAGAGATGTATTGAGGGAGACCTCAGCAGACAACAAA